>NW_026779546.1:0-92745 GCF_030144855.1 Hypanus sabinus | reverse complement strand
GTGTAGGGTGTCTCGGAAACAGGGAGTGGTGTAGGGTGTCACGGAGACGGTGAGGGGCGTAGGGTGTCACGGAGACGGGGTGGTGTAGGGTGTCTGGGAGACGGTGAGGGGTGTAGGGTGCAGGGTGTCTGGGAGACGGAGGGGTGTAGGGTGTCACGGAGACAGGGAGGGGTGTCGGGTGTCATGGAGATGGGGAGTGGTGAAGGTTGCAGGGTGTCCGGGAGAAGGGGAGGGGTGTAGGGTGTCTCGGAGACGGGGAGGGGTGTAGACTGTCACGGAGACGGTGAGGGGCGTAGGGTGTCACGGAGACAGGGAGGGGTGTCGGGTGTCATGGAGATGGGGAGTGGTGAAGGTGCAGGGTGTCCGGGAGACGGTGAGGGGTGTAGGGTGTCACGGGGACGGTGAGGGGTGTAGGGTGTTTCGGAGACGGGGAGGGGTGTAGGGTGTCTCGGAGACGGGGAGGGGTGTAGGGTGTCACGGAGAAGGGGAGGGGTGTAGGGTGTCCGGGAGGCTTGGAGGGGTGTAGGGTGTCACGGAGACGGTGAGGGGTGTAGGGTGTCTCGGAGGCGGTGAGGGGTGTAGGGTGTCACGGAGACGGTGAGGGGTGTAGGGTGTCACGGAGACGGTGAGGGGTGTAGGGTGTCTCGGAGACGGTGAGGGGTGTAGGGTGTCTCGGAGATGGGGAGTGGTGAAGGGTGTCACAGAGACGGGGAGGGGTGTAGGGTGTCATGGAGATGTGGAGTGGTGAAGGGTGCAGGGAGTCCGGGAGATGAGGAGGGGTGAAGGGTGTCATGGAGCTGGGGAGGTGTGTAGGGTGTCACGGAGATGGGGAGTGGTGAAGGGTGTCATGTGGAGTGGTGAAGGGTGTCACAGAGACGGGGAGGGGTGTAGGGTGTCTCGGAGACGGTGAGGGGTGTAGGGTGTCACGGAGACGGTGAGGGGTGTAGGGTGTCACGGAGACGGTGAGGTGTGTAGGGTGACTCGGAGACGGGGAGGTGTGTTGGGTGTCTCGGAGACGGTGAGGGGTGTAGGGTGTCTCGGAGAAGGGGAGGGGTGTAGGGTGACTCGGAGACGGTGAGGGGTGTAGGGTGACTCGGAGACGGTGAGGGGTGTAGGGTGTCACGGAGACGGTGAGGGGTGTAGGGTGTCACGGAGACGGTGAGGGGTGTAGGGTGACTCGGAGACGGGGAGGGGTGTAGGGTGTCTTGGAGACGGGGAGGGGTGTAGGGTGACTCGGAGACGGGGAGGGTTGTAGGGTGACTCGGAGACGGTGAGGGGAGTAGGGTGTCACAGAGACGGTGAGGGGTGTAGGTTGTCACAGAGACGGTGAGGGGTGTAGGGTGACTCGGAGACGGTGAGGGGTGTAGGGTGACTCGGAGACGGTGAGGGGTGTAGGGTGTCACGGAGACGGTGAGGGGTGTAGGGTGTCACGGAGACGGGGAGGGGTGTAGGGTGACTCGGAGACGGGGAGGGTTGTAGGGTGACTCGGAGACGGTGAGGGGAGTAGGGTGTCACAGAGACGGTGAGGGGTGTAGGGTGTCACAGAGACGGTGAGGGGTGTAGGGTGACTCGGAGACGGTGAGGGGTGTAGGGTGACTTGGAGACGGTGAGGGGTGTAGTGTGTCGCGGAGACGGTGAGGGGTGTAGGGTTTCTCAGAGACGGTGAGGGGTGTAGGGTGTCTCGGAGACCGTGAGGGGTGTAGGGTGTCTCGGAGACGTGGAGGGGTGTAGGGTGTCTCGGGGACGGGGAGGGGTGTAGGGTGTCACGGGGACGGTGAGGGGTGTAGGGTGTCTCGGAGACGGGGAGGGGTGTAGGGTGTCTCGGAGACGGGGAGGGGTGTCGGGTGTCACGGAGAAGGGGAGGGGTGTAGGGTGTCCGGGAGGCTTGGAGGGGTGTAGGGTGTCACGGAGACGGTGAGGGGTGTAGGGTGTCTCGGAGGCGGTGAGGGGTGTAGGGTGTCACGGAGACGGTGAGGGGTGTAGGGTGTCACGGAGACGGTGAGGGGTGTAGGGTGTCTCGGAGACGGTGAGGGGTGTAGGGTGTCTCGGAGACGGGGAGTGGTGAAGGGTGTCACAGAGACGGGGAGGGGTGTAGGTTGTCATGGAGATGTGGAGTGGTGAAGGGTGCAGGGAGTCCGGGAGATGAGGAGGGGTGAAGGGTGTCATGGAGATGGGGAGGTGTGTAGGGTGTCACGGAGATGGGGAGTGGTGAAGGGTGTCATGGGGAGTGGTGAAGGGTGTCACAGAGACGGGGAGGGGTGTAGGGTGTCTCGGAGACGGTGAGGGGTGTAGGGTGTCACGGAGACGGTGAGGGGTGTAGGGTGTCACGGAGACGGTGAGGGGTGTAGGGTGTCACGGAGACGGTGAGGGGTGTAGGGTGTCACGGAGACGGTGAGGGGTGTAGGGTGTCACGGAGACGGTGAGGGGTGTAGGGTGACTCGGAGACGGGGAGGGGTGTTGGGTGTCTCGGAGACGGTGAGGGGTGTAGGGTGTCACGGAGACGGTGAGGGGTGTAGGGTGTCACGGAGACGGTGAGGGGTGTAGGGTGTCACGGAGACGGTGAGGGGTGTAGGGTGTCACGGAGACGGTGAGGGGTGTAGGGTGACTCGGAGACGGGGAGGGGTGTTGGGTGTCTCGGAGACGGTGAGGGGTGTAGGGTGTCTCGGAGAAGGGGAGGTGTGTAGGGTGACTCGGAGACGGTGAGGGGTGTAGGGTGTCTCGGAGACGGTGAGGGGTGTAGGGTGACTGGGAGACGGTGAGGGGTGTAGGGTGTCACGGAGACGGTGAGGGGTGTAGGGTGTCACGGAGATGGTGAGGGGTGTAGGGTGTCACGGAGACGGTGAGGGGTGTAGGGTGACTCGGAGACGGGGAGGGGTGTAGGGTGTCTCGGAGACGGGGAGGGGTGTAGGGTGACTCGGAGACGGGGAGGGTTGTAGGGTGACTCGGAGACGGTGAGGGGAGTAGGGTGTCACAGAGACGGTGAGGGGTGTAGGGTGTCACAGAGACGGTGAGGGGTGTAGGGTGACTCGGAGACGGTGAGGGGTGTAGGGTGACTCGGAGACGGTGAGGGGTGTAGTGTGTCACGGAGACGGTGAGGGGTGTAGGGTGTCTCAGAGACGGTGAGGGGTGTAGGGTGTCTCGGAGACCGTGAGGGGTGTAGGGTGTCTCGGAGACGTGGAGGGGTGTAGGGTGTCTCGGAGACGGGGAGGGGTGTAGGGTGTCTCGGGGACGGGGAGGGGTGTAGGGTGTCAGGGAGACGGGGAGGGGTGTAGGGTGTCACGGAGACGGTGAGGGGTGTAGGGTGTCACGGAGACGGTGAGGGGTGTAGGGTGTCTCGGAGACGGTGAGGGGTGTAGGGTGTCTCGGAGACGGGGAGTGGTGAAGGGTGTCACAGAGACGGGGAGGGGTGTAGGGTGTCATGGAGATGTGGAGTGGTGAAGGGTGCAGGGAGTCCGGGAGATGAGGAGGGTGAAGGGTGTCATGGAGATGGAGAGGTGTGTAGGGTGTCACGGAGATGGGGAGTGGTGAAGGGTGTCATGGGGAGTGGTGAAGGGTGTCACAGAGACGGGGAGGGGTGTAGGGTGTCTCGGAGACGGTGAGGGGTGTAGGGTGTCACGGAGACGGTGAGGGGTGTAGGGTGTCACGGAGACGGTGAGGGGTGTAGGGTGTCACGGAGACGGTGAGGGGTGTAGGGTGTCACGGAGACGGTGAGGGGTGTAGGGTGACTCGGAGACGGGGAGGGGTGTTGGGTGTCTCGGAGACGGTGAGGGGTGTAGGGTGTCACGGAGACGGTGAGGGGTGTAGGGTGTCAGGGAGACGGGGAGGGGTGTAGGGTGTCACGGAGACGGTGAGGGGTGTAGGGTGTCTCGGAGAAGGGGAGGTGTGTAGGGTGACTCGGAGACGGTGAGGGGTGTAGGGTGTCTCGGAGACGGTGAGGGGTGTAGGGTGTCTCGGAGACGGTGAGGGGTGTAGGGTGACTGGGAGACGGTGAGGGGTGTAGGGTGTCACGGAGACGGTGAGGGGTGTAGGGTGTCACGGAGACGGTGAGGGGTGTAGGGTGTCACGGAGACGGTGAGGGGTGTAGGGTGACTCGGAGACGGGGAGGGGTGTAGGGTGTCTCGGAGACGGGGAGGGGTGTAGGGTGACTCGGAGACGGGGAGGGTTGTAGGGTGACTCGGAGACGGTGAGGGGAGTAGGGTGTCACAGAGACGGTGAGGGGTGTAGGGTGTCACAGAGACGGTGAGGGGTGTAGGGTGACTCGGAGACGGTGAGGGGTGTAGGGTGACTCGGAGACGGTGAGGGGTGTAGTGTGTCACGGAGACGGTGAGGGGTGTAGGGTGTCTCAGAGACGGTGAGGGGTGTAGGGTGTCTCGGAGACCGTGAGGGGTGTAGGGTGTCTCGGAGACGTGGAGGGGTGTAGGGTGTCTCGGAGACGGGGAGGGGTGTAGGGTGTCTCGGGGACGGGGAGGGGTGTAGGGTGTCAGGGAGACGGGGAGGGGTGTAGGGTGTCACGGAGACGGGGAGCGGTGTAGGGTGTCTCGGAGACGGTGAGGGGTGTAGGGTGTCTCGGAGACGGTGAGTGGTGTAGGGTGACTCGGAAACGGGGAGGGGTGTAGGGTGTCAGGGAGACGGGGAGGGGTGTAGGGTGTCAGGGAGACGTGGAGGGGTGTAGGGTGTCACGGAGACGTGGAGGGGTGTAGGGTGTCTCGGAGACGGGGAGGGTTGTAGGGTGTCTCGAAGACGGGGAGGGGTGTAGGGTGACTCGGAGACGGTGAGGGGTGTAGGGTGTCTTGGAGACGGGGAGGTGTGTAGGTTGTCAGGGAGACGGGGAGGGGTGTAGGGTGTCAGGGAGACGGGGAGGGGTGTAGGGTGTCACGGAGACGGGGTGGTGTAGGGTGTCACGGAGACGGTGAGGGGTGTAGGGTGTCACGGAGACTGGGAGGGGTGTAGAGTGTCACGGAGACGGGGAGGTGTGTAGGTTGTCAGGGAGACGGGGAGGGGTGTAGGGTGTCAGGGAGACGGGGAGGGGTGTAGGGTGTCAGGGAGACGGGGAGGGGTGTAGGGTGTCACGGAGACGGGGAGGGGTGTAGGGTGTCTCGGAGACGGGGAGGGGTGTAGGGTGTCACGGAGACGGGGTGGTGTAGGGTGTCACGGAGACGGTGAGGGGTGTAGGGTGTCACGGAGACTGGGAGGGGTGTAGAGTGTCACGGAGACGGTGAGGGGTGTAGGGTGTCAGGGAGACGGGGAGGGGTGTAGGGTGACTCGGAGACGGTGAGGGGTGTAGGGTGTCTCGGAGATGGTGAGGGGTGTAGGGTGTCACGGAGACTGGGAGGGGTGTAGAGTGTCACGGAGACGGTGAGGGGTGTAGGGTGTCAGGGAGACGGGGAGGGGTGTAGGGTGACTCGGAGACGGTGAGGGGTGTAGGGTGACTCGGAGACGGTGAGGGGTGTAGGGTGTCACGGAGATGGTGTGGAGTGTATGGTGTCACGGAGATGGTGAGGGGTGTAGGGTGTCACGGAGACGGTGAGGGGTGTAGGGTGACTCGGAGACGGGGAGGGGTGTAGGGTGTCTCGGAGACGGGGAGGGGTGTAGGGTGACTCGGAGACGGGGAGGGTTGTAGGGTGACTCGGAGACGGTGAGGGGTGTAGGGTGTCACGGAGAAGGTGAGGGGTGTAGGGTGTCACGGAGACGGTGAGGGGTGTAGGGTGACTCGGAGATGGTGAGGGGTGTAGGGTGACTCGGAGACGGTGAGGGGTGTAGGGTGTCACGGAGACCGGGAGGGGTGTCGGGTGTCATGGAGATGGGGAGTGGTGAAGGGTGCAGGGTGTCCGGGAGACGGTGAGGGGTGTAGGGTGTCACGGGGACGGTGAGGGGTGTAGGGTGTCTCGGAGACGGGGAGGGGTGTAGGGTGTCTCGGAGACGGGGAGGGGTGTAGGGTGTCACGGAGAAGGGGAGGGGTGTAGGGTGTCCGGGAGGCTTGGAGGGGTGTAGGGTGTCACGGAGACGGTGAGGGGTGTAGGGTGTCTCGGAGGCGGTGAGGGGTGTAGGGTGTCACGGAGGCGGTGAGGGGTGTAGGGTGTCACGGAGACGGTGAGGGGTGTAGGGTGTCACGGAGACGGTGAGGGGTGTAGGGTGTCTCGGAGACGGTGAGGGGTGTAGGGTGTCTCGGAGACGGGGAGTGGTGAAGGGTGTCACAGAGACAGGGAGGGGTGTAGGGTGTCATGGAGATGTGGAGTGGTGAAGGGTGCAGGGAGTCCGGGAGATGAGGAGGGGTGAAGGGTGTCATGGAGATGGGGAGGTGTGTAGGGTGTCACGGAGATGGGGAGTGGTGAAGGGTGTCATGGGGAGTGGTGAAGGGTGTCACAGAGACGGGGAGGGGTGTAGGGTGTCTCGGAGTCGGTGAGGGGTGTAGGGTGTCACGGAGACGGTGAGGGGTGTAGGGTGTCACGGAGACGTTGAGGGGTGTAGGGTGATTCGGAGACGGGGAGGGGTGTTGGGTGTCTCGGAGACGGTGAGGGGTGTAGGGTGTCTCGGAGAAGGGGAGGGGTGTAGGGTGACTCGGAGACGGTGAGGGGTGTAGGGTGTCTCGGAGACGGTGAGGTGTGTAGGGTGACTCGGAGACGGTGAGGGGTGTAGGGTGTCACGGAGACGGTGAGGGGTGTAGGGTGTCACGGAGACGGTGAGGGGTGTAGGGTGTCACGGAGACGGTGAGGGGTGTAGGGTGACTCGGAGACGGGGAGGGGTGTAGGGTGTCTCGGAGACGGGGAGGGGTGTATGGTGACTCGGAGACGGGGAGGGTTGTAGGGTGACTCGGAGACGGTGAGGGGAGTAGGGTGTCACAGAGACGGTGAGGGGTGTAGGGTGTCACGGAGACGGTGAGGGGTGTAGGGTGACTCGGAGACGGTGAGGGGTGTAGGGTGTCTCAGAGACGGTGAGGGGTGTAGGGTGTCTCGGAGACCGTGAGGGGTGTAGGGTGTCTCGGGGACGGGGAGGGGTGTAGAGTGTCACGGAGACGGGGAGGGGTGTAGGGTGTCTCGGAGACGGTGAGGGGTGTAGGGTGTCTCGGAGACGGTGAGTGGTGTAGGGTGACTCGGAGACGGGGAGGGGTGTAGGGTGTCAGGGAGACGGGGAGGGGTGTAGGGTGTCAGGGAGACGGGGAGGGGTGTAGGGTGTCTCGGAGACGGGGAGGGGTGTAGGGTGTCTCGAAGACGGGGAGGGGTGTAGGGTGACTCGGAGACGGTGAGGGGTGTAGGGTGTCTTGGAGACGGGGAGGTGTGTAGGTTGTCAGGGAGACGGGGAGGGGTGTAGGGTGTCAGGGAGACGGGGAGGGGTGTAGGGTGTCAGGGAGACGGGGAGGGGTGTAGGGTGTCACGGAGACGGGGAGGGGTGTAGGGTGTCTCGGAGACGGGGAGGGGTGTAGGGTGTCACGGAGACGGGGTGGTGTAGGGTGTCACGGAGACGGTGAGGGGTGTAGGGTGTCACGGAGACTGGGAGGGGTGTAGAGTGTCACGGAGACGGTGAGGGGTGTAGGGTGTCAGGGAGACGGGGAGGGGTGTAGGGTGTCACGGAGACGGGGAGGGGTGTAGGGTGACTCGGAGACGGTGAGGGGTGTAGGGTGTCTTGGAGTTGGTGAGGGGTGTAGGGTGACTCGGAGACGGTGAGGGGTGTAGGGTGTCACGGAGACGGTGAGGGGTGTAGGGTGTCACGGAGACGGTGAGGGGTGTAGGGTGTCACGGAGACGGTGAGGGGTGTAGGGTGACTCGGAGACGGGGAGGGGTGTAGGGTGTCTCGGAGACGGGGAGGGGTGTAGGGTGACTCGGAGACGGGGAGGGTTGTAGGGTGACTCGGAGACAGTGAGGGGTGTAGGGTGTCACGGAGACGGTGAGGGGTGTAGGGTGTCACGGAGACGGTGAGGGGTGTAGCGTGACTCGGAGATGGTGAGGGGTGTAGGGTGACTCGGAGACGGTGAGGGGTGTAGGGTGTCACGGAGACGGTGAGGGGTGTAGGGTGTCTCGGAGACGGTGAGGGGTGTAGGGTGTCTCGGAGACCGTGAGGGGTGTAGGGTGTCTCGGAGACGTGGAGGGGTGTAGGGTGTCTCGGAGATGGGGAGGGGTGTAGGGTGTCTCGGGGACGGGGAGGGGTGTAGGGTGTCAGGGAGACGGGGAGGGGTGTAGGGTGTCTCGGAGACGGGGAGGGGTGTAGTGTGACTCGGAGACGGGGAGGGTTGTAGGGTGACTCGGAGACGGTGAGGGGTGTAGGGTGTCACGGAGACGGTGAGGGGTGTAGGGTGACTCGGAGATGGTGAGGGGTGTAGGGTGACTCGGAGACGGTGAGGGGTGTAGGGTGTCACGGAGACGGTGAGGGGTGTAGGGTGTCTCGGAGACGGTGAGGGGTGTAGGGTGTCTCGGAGACCGTGAGGGGTGTAGGCTGTCTCGGAGACGTGGAGGGGTGTAGGGTGTCTCGGAGATGGGGAGGGGTGTAGGGTGTCTCGGGGACGGGGAGGGGTGTAGGGTGTCAGGGAGACGGGGAGGGGTGTAGGGTGTCACGGAGACGGTGAGGGGTGTAGGGTGACTCGGAGACGGGGAGGGGTGTAGGGTGTCTCGGAGACGGGGAGGGGTGTATGGTGACTCGGAGACGGGGAGGGTTGTAGGGTGACTCGGAGACGGTGAGGGGAGTAGGGTGTCACAGAGCCGGTGAGGGGTGTAGGGTGTCACGGAGACGGTGAGGGGTGTAGGGTGACTCGGAGACGGTGAGGGGTGTAGGGTGACTCGGAGACGGTGAGGGGTGTACTGTGTCACGGAGACGGTGAGGGGTGTAGGGTGTCTCAGAGACGGTGAGGGGTGTAGGGTGTCTCGGAGACCGTGAGGGGTGTAGGGTGTCTCGGGGACGGGGAGGGGTGTAGGGTGTCACGGAGACGGGGAGGGGTGTAGGGTGTCTCGGAGACGGTGAGGGGTGTAGGGTGTCTCGGAGACGGTGAGTGGTGTAGGGTGACTCGGAGACGGGGAGGGGTGTAGGGTGTCAGGGAGACGGGGAGGGGTGTAGGGTGTCAGGGAGACGGGGAGGGGTGTAGGGTGTCACGGAGACGTGGAGGGGTGTAGGGTGTCTCGGAGACGGGGAGGGGTGTAGGGTGTCTCGAAGACGGGGAGGGGTGTAGGGTGACTCGGAGACGGTGAGGGGTGTAGGGTGTCTTGGAGACGGGGAGGTGTGTAGGTTGTCAGGGAGACGGGGAGGGGTGTAGGGTGTCAGGGAGACGGGGAGGGGTGTAGGGTGTCAGGGAGACGGGGAGGGGTGTAGGGTGTCACGGAGACGATGAGGGGTGTAGGGTGTCTCGGAGACGGGGAGGGGTGTAGGGTGTCACGGAGATGGGGTGGTGTAGGGTGTCACGGAGACGGTGAGGGGTGTAGGGTGTCACGGAGACTGGGAGGGGTGTAGAGTGTCACGGAGACGGTGAGGGGTGTAGGGTGTCAGGGAGACGGGGAGGGGTGTAGGGTGTCACGGAGACGGGGAGGGGTGTAGGGTGACTCGGAGACGGTGAGGGGTGTAGGGTGTCTCGGAGTTGGTGAGGGGTGTAGGGTGACTCGGAGACGGTGAGGGGTGTAGGGTGTCACGGAGATGGTGAGGGGTGTAGGGTGTCACGGAGATGGTGAGGGGTGTAGGGTGTCACGGAGACGGTGAGGGGTGTAGGGTGACTCGGAGACGGGGAGGGGTGTAGGGTGTCTCGGAGACGGGGAGGGGTGTAGGGTGACTCGGAGACGGGGAGGGTTGTAGGGTGACTCGGAGACAGTGAGGGGTGTAGGGTGTCACGGAGACGGTGAGGGGTGTAGGGTGTCACGGAGACGGTGAGGGGTGTAGCGTGACTCGGAGATGGTGAGGGGTGTAGGGTGACTCGGAGACGGTGAGGGGTGTAGGGTGTCACGGAGACGGTGAGGGGTGTAGGGTGTCTCGGAGACGGTGAGGGGTGTAGGGTGTCTCGGAGACCGTGAGGGGTGTAGGGTGTCTCGGAGACGTGGAGGGGTGTAGGGTGTCTCGGAGACGTGGAGGGGTGTAGGGTGTCTCGGAGATGGGGAGGGGTGTAGGGTGTCTCGGGGACGGGGAGGGGTGTAGGGTGTCAGGGAGACGGGGAGGGGTGTAGGGTGTCTCGGAGACGGGGAGGGGTGTAGTGTGACTCGGAGACGGGCAGGGTTGTAGGGTGACTCGGAGACGGTGAGGGGTGTAGGGTGTCACGGAGACGGTGAGGGGTGTAGGGTGACTCGGAGATGGTGAGGGGTGTAGGGTGACTCGGAGACGGTGAGGGGTGTAGGGTGTCACAGAGACGGTGAGGGGTGTAGGGTGTCTCGGAGACGGTGAGCGGTGTAGGGTGTCTCGGAGACCGTGAGGGGTGTAGGCTGTCTCGGAGACGTGGAGGGGTGTAGGGTGTCTCGGAGATGGGGAGGGGTGTAGGGTGTCTCGGGGACGGGGAGGGGTGTAGGGTGTCAGGGAGACGGGGAGGGGTGTAGGGTGTCACGGAGACGGGGAGGGGTGTAGGGTGTCTCGGAGACGGGGAGGGGTGTAGGGTGTCTCGGAGACGGTGAGGGCTGTAGGGTGTCTCGGAGACTGTGAGTGGTGTAGGGTGTCACGGGGACGGTGAGGGGTGTAGGGTGTCTCGGAGACGGGGAGGGGTGTAGGGTGTCTCGGAGACGGGGAGGGGTGTAGGGTGTCACGGAGAAGGGGAGGGGTGTAGGGTGTCCGGGAGGCTTGGAGGGGTGTAGTGTGTCACGGAGACGGTGAGGGGTGTAGGGTGTCTCGGAGGCGGTGAGGGGTGTAGGGTGTCACGGAGGCGGTGAGGGGTGTAGGGTGTCACGGAGACGGTGAGGGGTGTAGGGTGTCACGGAGACGGTGAGGGGTGTAGGGTGTCTCAGAGACGGTGAGGGGTGTAGGGTGTCTCGGAGACGGGGAGTGGTGAAGGGTGTCACAGAGACAGGGAGGGGTGTAGGGTGTCATGGAGATGTGGAGTGGTGAAGGGTGCAGGGAGTCCGGGAGATGAGGAGGGGTGAAGGGTGTCATGGAGATGGGGAGGTGTGTAGGGTGTCACGGAGATGGGGAGTGGTGAAGGGTGTCATGGGGAGTGGTGAAGGGTGTCACAGAGACGGGGAGGGGTGTAGGGTGTCTCGGAGTCGGTGAGGGGTGTAGGGTGTCACGGAGACGGTGAGGGGTGTAGGGTGTCACGGAGACGTTGAGGGGTGTAGGGTGATTCGGAGACGGGGAGGGGTGTTGGGTGTCTCGGAGACGGTGAGGGGTGTAGGGTGTCTCGGAGAAGGGGAGGGGTGTAGGGTGACTCGGAGATGGTGAGGGGTGTAGGGTGTCTCGGAGACGGTGAGGTGTGTAGGGTGACTCGGAGACGGTGAGGGGTGTAGGGTGTCACGGAGACGGTGAGGGGTGTAGGGTGTCACGGAGACGGTGAGGGGTGTAGGGTGTCACGGAGACGGTGAGAGGTGTAGGGTGACTCGGAGACGGGGAGGGGTGTAGGGTGTCTCGGAGACGGGGAGGGGTGTATGGTGACTCGGAGACGGGGAGGGTTGTAGGGTGACTCGGAGACGGTGAGGGGAGTCGGGTGTCACAGAGACGGTGAGGGGTGTAGGGTGTCACGGAGACGGTGAGGGGTGTAGGGTGACTCGGAGACGGTGAGGGGTGTAGGGTGACTCGGAGACGGTGAGGGGTGTACTGTGTCACGGAGACGGTGAGGGGTGTAGGGTGTCTCAGAGACGGTGAGGGGTGTAGGGTGTCTCGGAGACCGTGAGGGGTGTAGGGTGTCTCGGGGACGGGGAGGGGTGTAGGGTGTCACGGAGACGGGGAGGGGTGTAGGGTGTCTCGGAGACGGTGAGGGGTGTAGGGTGTCTCGGAGACGGTGAGTGGTGTAGGGTGACTCGGAGACGGGGAGGGGTGTAGGGTGTCAGGGAGACGGGGAGGGGTGTAGGGTGTCTCGGAGACGGGGAGGGGTGTAGGGTGTCTCGGAGACGGGGAGGGTTGTAGGGTGACTCGGAGACGGGGAGGGTTGTAGGGTGACTCGGAGACGGTGAGGGGTGTAGGGTGTCACGGAGACGGTGAGGGGTGTAGGGTGTCACGGAGACGGTGAGGGGTGTAGCGTGACTCGGAGACAGTGAGGGGTGTAGGGTGACTCGGAGACGGTGAGGGGTGTAGGGTGTCTCGGAGACCGTGAGGGGTGTAGGGTGTCTCGTAGACGTGGAGGGGTGTAGTGTGACTCGGAGACGGGGAGGGTTGTAGGGTGACTCGGAGACGGTGAGGGGTGTAGGGTGACTCGGAGATGGTGAGGGGTGTAGGGTGACTCGGAGACGGTGAGGGGTGTAGGGTGTCACGGAGACGGTGAGGGGTGTAGGGTGTCTCGGAGACGGTGAGGGGTGTAGGGTGTCTCGGAGACCGTGCGGGGTGTAGGCTGTCTCGGAGACGTGGAGGGGTGTAGGGTGTCTCGGAGATGGGGAGGGGTGTAGGGTGTCTCGGGGACGGGGAGGGGTGTAGGGTGTCAGGGAGACGGGGAGGGGTGTAGGGTGTCACGGAGACGGGGAGGGGTGTAGGGTGTCTCGGAGACGGGGAGGGGTGTAGGGTGTCTCGGAGACGGTGAGGGCTGTAGGGTGTCTCGGAGACTGTGAGTGGTGTAGGGTGACTCGGAGACGGGGAGGGGTGCAGGGTGTCAGGGAGACGGGGAGGGGTGTAGGGTGTCAGGGAGACGGGGAGGGGTGTAGGGTGTCACGGAGACGGGGAGGGGTGTAGGGTGTCTCGGAGACGGGGAGCGGTGTAGGGTGTCTCGGAGACGGGGAGGGGTGTAGGGTGACTCGGAGACGGGGAGGGGTGTAGGGTGTCTCGGAGACGGGGAGGTGTGTAGGTTGTCAGGGAGACGGGGAGGGGTGTAGGGTGTCAGGGAGACGGGGAGGGGTGTAGGGTGTCAGGGAGACGGGGAGGGGTGTAGGGTGTCACGGAGACGGGGAGGGGTGTAGGGTGTCTTGGAGACGGGGTGGTGTAGGGTGTCACGGAGACGGTGAGGGGTGTAGGGTGTCACGGAGACGGGGAGGGGTGTAGAGTGTCACGGAGGCGGTGAGGGGTGTAGGGTGTCAGGGAGACGGGGAGGGTTGTAGGGTGTCACGGAGACGGGGAGGGGTGTAGGGTGTCACGGAGACGGGGTGGTGTAGGGTGTCACGGAGACGGGGTGGTGTAGGGTGTCACGGAGACGGGGAGGGGTGTAGGGTGTCACGGAGACGGTGAGGGGTGTAGAGTGTCACGGAGACGGTGAGGGGTGTAGGGTGTCTCGGAGACGGGGAGTGGTGTAGGGTGTCTCGGAGACGGGGAGGGGTGTAGGGTGTCACGGAGAAGGGGAGGGGTGTAGGGAGTCCGGGAGGCTTGGAGGGGTGTAGGGTGTCACGGAGACGGTGAGGGGTGTAGGGTGTCTCGGAGGCGGTGAGGGGTGTAGGGTGTCACGGAGACGGTGAGGGGTGTAGGGTGTCACGGAGACGGTGAGGGGTGTAGGGTGTCACGGAGACGGTGAGGGGTGTAGGGTGTCTCGGAGACGGTGAGGGGTGTAGGGTGTCTCGGAGACGGTGAGGGGTGTAGGGTGTCACGGAGACGGTGAGGGGTGTAGGGTGTCACGGAGACGGTGAGGGGTGTAGGGTGTCACGGAGACGGTGAGGGGTGTAGGGTGACTCGGAGACGGGGAGGGGTGTAGGGTGTCTCGGAGACGGGGAGGGGTGTATGGTGACTCGGAGACGGGGAGGGTTGTAGGGTGACTCGGAGACGGTGAGGGGAGTAGGGTGTCACAGAGACGGTGAGGGGTGTAGGGTGTCACGGAGACGGTGAGGGGTGTAGGGTGACTCGGAGACGGTGAGGGGTGTAGGGTGACTCGGAGACGGTGAGGGGTGTACTGTGTCACGGAGACGGTGAGAGGGTGTAGGGTGTCTCAGAGACGGTGAGGGGTGTAGGGTGTCTCGGAGACCGTGAGGGGTGTAGGGTGTCTCGGAGACGTGGAGGGGTGTAGGGTGTCTCGGAGACGGGGAGGAGTGTAGGGTGTCTCGGGGACGGGGAGGGGTGTAGGTTGTCAGGGAGACGGGGAGGGGTGTAGGGTGTCACGGAGACGGGGAGGGGTGTAGGGTGACTCGGAGACGGGGAGGGGTGTAGGGTGTCAGGGAGACGGGGAGGGGTGTAGGGTGTCACGGAGACGTGGAGGGGTGTAGGGTGTCTCGGAGACGGGGAGGGGTGTAGGGTGTCTCGAAGACGGGGAGGGGTGTAGGGTGACTCGGAGACGGGGAGGGGTGTAGGGTGTCTTGGAGACGGGGAGGTGTGTAGGTTGTCAGGGAGACGGGGAGGGGTGTAGGGTGTCAGGGAGACGGGGAGGGGTGTAGGGTGTCAGGGAGACGGGGAGGGGTGTAGGGTGTCACGGAGACGGGGAGGGGTGTAGGGTGTCACGGAGACGGGGAGGGGTGTAGGGTGTCACGGAGACGGGGTGGTGTAGGGTGTCGCGGAGACGGTGAGGGGTGTAGGGTGTCGCGGGGACAGGGAGTGGTGTAGAGTGTCCCGGAGACGGTGAGGGGTGTAGGGTGTCAGGGAGACGGGGAGGGGTGTAGGGTGTCACGGAGACGGGGAGGGGTGTAGGGTGACTCGGTGACGGTGAGGGGTGTAGGGTGTCTCGGAGTCGGTGAGGGGGTGTAGGGTGACTCGGAGACGGTGAGGGGTGTAGGGTGTCACGGAGACGGTGAGGGGTGTAGGGTGTCACGGAGACGGTGAGGGGTGTAGGGTGTCACGGAGACGGTGAGGGGTGTAGGGTGACTCGGAGACGGGGAGGGGTGTAGGGTGTCTCGGAGACGGGGAGGGGTGTAGGGTGACTCGGAGACGGTGAGGGGTGTAGTGTGACTCGGAGACGGTGAGGGGTGTAGGGTGTCACGGAGACGGTGAGGGGTGTAGGGTGTCTTGGAGACGGTGAGGGGTGTAGGGTGTCTCGGAGACGGTGAGGGGTGTAGGGTGTCTCGGAGACGGTGAGGGGTGTAGGGTGTCTCGGAGACCGTGAGGGGTGTAGGGTGTCTCGGAGACGTGGAGGGGTGTAGGGTGTCTCGGAGACGGGGAGGGGTGTAGGGTGTCTCGGGGACGGGGAGGGGTGTAGGGTGTCAGGGAGACGGGGGAGGGGTGTAGGGTGTCTCGGAGACGGTGAGGGGAGTAGGGTGTCACAGAGACGGTGCGGGGTGTAGGGTGTCACGGAGACGGTGAGGGGTGTAGGGTGACTCGGAGACGGTGAGGGGTGTAGGGTGACTCGGAGACGGTGAGGGGTGTAGGGTGTCTCGGAGACGGTGAGGGGTGTAGGGTGTCTCGGAGACGGTGAGGGGTGTAGGGTGTCTCGGAGACGTGGAGGGGTGTAGGGTGTCTCGGAGACGTGGAGGGGTGTAGGGTGTCTCGGGGATGTGGAGGAGTGTAGGTTGTCAGGGAGACGGGGAGGGGTGTAGGGTGTCACGGAGACGGGGAGGGGTGTAGGGTGTCACGGAGACGGGGAGGGGTGTAGGGTGTCTCGGAGACGGTGAGGGGTGTAGGGTGACTCGGAGACGGTGAGTGGTGTAGGGTGTCAGGGAGACGGGGAGGGGTGTAGGGTGTCAGGGAGACGGGGAGGGGTGTAGGGTGTCAGGGAGACGGGGAGGGGTGTAGGGTGTCTCGGAGACGGGGAGGGGTGTAGGGTGTCTCGGAGACGGGGAGGGGTGTAGGGTGTCTCGAAGACGGGGAGGGGTGTAGGGTGTCTCGGAGACGGGGAGGTGTGTAGGTTGTCAGGGAGACGGGGAGGGGTGTAGGTTGTCAGGGAGACGGGGAGGGGTGTAGGGTGTCAGGGAGACGGGGAGGGGTGTAGGGTGTCAGGGAGACGGGGAGGGGTGTAGGGTGTCACGGAGACGGGGAGGGGTGTAGGGTGTCTCGGAGACGGGGAGGTGTAGGGTGTCACGGAGACGGGGTGGTGTAGGGTGTCACGGAGACGGTGAGGGGTGTAGGGTGTCACGGAGACTGGGAGGGGTGTAGAGTGTCACGGAGACGGTGAGGGATGTAGGGTGTCAGGGAGACGGGGAGGGGTGTAGGGTGTCACGGAGACGGGGAGGGGTGTAGGGTGACTCGGAGACGGGGAGGGGTGTAGGGTGTCTCGGAGTTGGTGAGGGGTGTAGGGTGACTCGGAGACGGTGAGGGGTGTAGGGTGTCACGGAGATGGTGAGGGGTGTAGGGTGTCACGGAGATGGTGAGGGGTGTAGGGTGTCACGGAGACGGTGAGGGGTGTAGGGTGACTCGGAGACGGGGAGGGGTGTAGGGTGTCTCGGAGACGGGGTGGGGTGTAGGGTGACTCAGAGATGGTGAGGGGTGTAGTGTGACTCGGAGACGGTGAGGGGTGTAGGGTGTCACGGAGACGGTGAGGGGTGTAGGGTGTCTCGGAGACGGTGAGGGGTGTAGGGTGTCTCGGAGACCGTGAGGGGTGTAGGGTGTCTCGGAGACGTGGAGGGGTGTAGGGTGTCTCGGGGACGTGGAGGGGTGTAGGGTGTCTCGGGGACGGGGAGGGGTGTAGGGTGTCTCGGGGACGGGGAGGGGTGTAGGGTGTCAGGGAGACGGGGAGTGGTGTAGGGTGTCTCGGAGACGGGGAGGGGTGTAGTGTGACTCGGAGACGGGGAGTGTTGTAGGGTGACTCGGAGACGGTGAGGGGTGTAGGGTGTCACGGAGACGGTGAGGGGTGTAGGGTGTCACGGAGACGGTGAGGGGTGTAGGGTGTCTCGGAGACGGTGAGGGGTGTAGGGTGTCTCGGAGACCGTGAGGGGTGTAGGGTGTCTCGGAGACGTGGAGGGGTGTAGGGTGTCTCGGAGACGGGGAGGGGTGTAGGGTGTCTCGGGGACGGGGAGGGGTGTAGGGTGTCTCGGGGACGGGGAGGGGTGTAGGGTGTCAGGGAGACGGGGAGGGGTGTAGTGTGACTCGGAGACGGGGAGGGTTGTAGGGTGACTCGGAGACGGTGAGGGGTGTAGGGTGTCACGGAGACGGTGAGGGGTGTAGGGTGACTCGGAGACGGTGAGGGGTGTAGGGTGACTCGGAGACGGTGAGGGGTGTAGGGTGTCACGGAGACGGTGAGGGGTGTAGGGTGTCTCGGAGACGGTGAGGGGTGTAGGGTGTCTCGGAGACCGTGAGGGGTGTAGGGTGTCTCGGAGACGTGGAGGGGTGTAGGGTGTCTCGGAGATGGGGAGGGGTGTAGGGTGTCTCGGGGACGGGGAGGGGTGTAGGGTGTCAGGGAGACGGGGAGGGGTGTAGGGTGTCACGGAGACGGGGAGGGGTGTAGGGTGTCTCGGAGACGGGGAGGGGTGTAGGGTGTCTCGGAGACGGTGAGGGCTGTAGGGTGTCTCGGAGACTGTGAGTGGTGTAGGGTGACTCGGAGACGGGGAGGGGTGTAGGGTGTCAGGGAGACGGGGAGGGGTGTAGGGTGTCAGGGAGACGGGGAGGGGTGTAGGGTGTCACGGAGACGTGGAGGGGTGTAGGGTGTCTCGGAGACGGGGAGGGGTGTAGGGTGTCTCGGAGACGGGGAGGGGTGTAGGGTGTCACGGAGACGGTGAGGGGTGTAGGGTGTCACGGAGACGGGGAGGGGTGTAGAGTGTCACGGAGGCGGTGAGGGGTGTAGGGTGTCAGGGAGACGGGGAGGGTTGTAGGATGTCACGGAGACGGGGAGGGGTGTAGGGTGTCACGGAGACGGGGTGGTGTAGGGTGTCACGGAGACGGTGAGGGGTGTAGGGTGTCACGGAGACGGGGAGGGGTGTAGAGTGTCACGGAGACGGTGAGGGGTGTAGGGTGTCTCGGAGACGGGGAGTGGTGTAGGGTGTCTCGGAGACGGGGAGGGGTGTAGGGTGTCACGGAGAAGGGGAGGGGTGTAGGGAGTCCGGGAGGCTTGGAGGGGTGTAGGGTGTCACGGAGACGGTGAGGGGTGTAGGGTGTCTCGGAGGCGGTGAGGGGTGTAGGGTGTCACGGAGACGGTGAGGGGTGTAGGGTGTCACGGAGACGGTGAGGGGTGTAGGGTGTCACGGAGACGGTGAGGGGTGTAGGGTGTCTCGGAGACGGTGAGGGGTGTAGGGTGTCTCGGAGACGGGGAGTGCTGAAGGGTGTCACAGAGACGGGGAGGGGTGTAGGGTGTCATGGAGATGTGGAGTGGTGAAGGGTGCAGGGAGTTCGGGAGATGAGGAGTGGTGAAGGGTGTCATGGAGACGGGGAGGGGTGTAGGGTGTCATGGAGATGTGGAGTGGTGAAGGGTGCAGGGAGTCCAGGAGATGAGGAGGGGTGAAGGGTGTCATGGAGATGGGGGAGGGGTGTAGGGTGACTCGGAGATGGGGAGGGGTGCAGGGTGTCACGGAGATGGGGAGGTGTGTAGGGTGTCCTGGAGACGGGGAGGGGTGTAGGGTGTCACGGAGACGGTGAGGGGTGTAGGGTGACTCGGAGACAGTGAGGGGTGTTGGGTGTCACGGAGACGTTGAGGGGTGTATGGTGTCATGGAGACGGTGAGGGGTGTAGGGTGCAGGGTGTCTGGGAGATGGGGATGGGTGTAGGGTGTCTCGGAGACGGAGGGGTGTAGGGTGTCTCGGAGACGGGGAGGGGTGTAGGGTGTCTCGGAGACGGAGGGGTGTAGGGTGTCACGGAGACGGTGAGGGGTGTAGGGTGTCACGGAGACGGTGAGGGGTGTAGGGTGACTCGGAGACGGTGAGTGGTGTAGGGTGACTCGGAGACGGGGAGGGGTGTTGGGTGTCTCGGAGACGGGGAGGGGTGTAGGGTGACTCGGAGACGGTGAGGGGTGTAGGGTGTCGGGGAGACGGAGGGGTGTAGGGTGTCATGGAGACGGGGTGGGGTGTAGGGTGTCTCGGAGACGGGGAGGTGTGTAGGGTGTCACGGAGACGGGGTGGTGTAGTGTGTCACGGAGACTGTGAGGGGTGTAGGGTGTCTCGGAGACGGGGAGGGGTGTAGGGTGTCTCAGAGACGGTGAGTGGTGTAGGGTGACTCGGAGACGGGGAGGGGTGTTGGGTGACTCGGAGACGGTGAGGGGTGTAGGGTGTCAGGGAGACAGGGAGGGGTGTAGGGTGTCAGGGAGACGGGGAGGGGTGTAGGGTGTCTCGGAGACGGGGGAGGTGTGTAGGGTGTCACGGAGACGGGGTGGTGTAGTGTGTCACGGAGACGGTGAGGGGTGTAGGGTGTCTCGGAGACGGGTAGGGGTGTAGGGTGTCTCGGAGACGGTGAGTGGTGTAGGGTGACTCGGAGACGGGGAGGGGTGTAGGGTGACTCGGAGACGGTGAGGTGTGTAGGGTGTCATGGAGACGGGGAGGGGTGTAGGTTGTCTCGGAGACGGGGAGGTGTGTAGGGTGTCACGGAGACGGTGAGGGTGTAGGGTGTCTCAGAGACGGGGAGGGGTTTAGGGTGTCAGGGAGACAGGGAGGGGTGTAGGGTGTCACGGAGACGGTGAGGGGTGTAGGGTGACTCGGAGACGGTGAGTGGTGTAGGGTGTCACGAGACGGTGAGGGGTGTAGGGTGCCTCGGAGACGGGGAGGGGTGTAGGGTGACTCGGAGACGGTGAGTGGTGTAGGGTGTCAGGGTGACAGGGAGGGGTGTAGGGTGTCACGGAGACGGGGAGGGGTGTAGGGTGTCTCGGAGACGGGGAGGGGTGTAGGGTGTCTCGGAGACGGGGAGGGGTGTAGGGTGTTTCGGAGACGGGGAGAGGTGTAGGGTGTCACGGAGACGGTGAGGGGTGTAGGGTGTCTCGGAGACGGGGAGGGGTGTAGGGTGTCACGGAGACGGGGAGGGGTGTAGGGTGACTCGGAGACGGTGAGGGGTGCAGGGAGTCCGGGAGACGGGGAAGGGTGTAGGGTGTCATGGAGATGGGGAGGGGTGTAGGGTGTCACGGAGACGGGGAGGGGTGTGGGGTGTCTCAGAGACGGGGAGGGGTGTAGGGGTCATGGAGATGGGGAGGGTTGTAGGGTGTCACAGAGATGGGGAGTGGTGAAGGGTGTCACAGAGACGGGGAGGGGTGTAGGGTGTCTCGGAGACGGGGAGGGGTATAGGGTGTCACAGAGACGGTGAGGGGTGTAGGGTGTCACGGAGACGGTGAGGGGTGTAGGGTGACTCGGAGACGGTGAGGGGTGTAGGGTGTCACGGAGACGGTGAGGGGTGTAGGGTGTCTCGGAGACGGTGAGGGGTGTAGGGTGTCTCGGAGACGGTGAGGGGCGTAGGGTGTCACGGAGACGGTGAATGGTGTAGGGTGTCTCGGAGACGGGGAGGGGTGTAGGGTGTCACGGAGACGGTGAGGGGTGTAGGGTGACTCGGAGACGGTGAGGGGTGCTGGGTGTCACGGAGACGGTGAGGGGTGTAGGGTGTCATGGAGACGGTGAGGGGTGTAGGGTGTCTGGGAGACGGGGAGGGGTGTAGGGTGTCTCGGAGACGGGGAGGGGTGTAGGATGTCACGGAGACGGGGAGGGCTGTATGGTGTCATGGAGATGGGGAGGGGTGTCACGTAGGCGGTGAGGGGTGTCGAACTCACTGAGGAAGTGATGTAGGAATTAAAGAGTCAGGGAGGGATGTAGGGGTCACAGACAGAGACAGACAAGGTCTCTGCCATCCCAGTTTGACTCCCTGTCTCTTCCCGCACCCAAAACCCAGGAAACGCTGCGGACAGCCCTGGCAATGGGAGCAGACCGGGGGATCCATGTGGAGGTGACGGGTCCGGATTACGAGCGCCTGGGGCCCCTCCAGGTCTCCAAAGTTGTGGCAGCTCTGGCGAAGAAGGAGAAAGTGGACCTCATTCTGATGGGCAAGCAGGTAAGTGTTTTCACCCTAAGCCGTGCACATCTACAAGCACACAAAGGAATTTCACAAAGAATCTGTGTTGTGATGGACTTGAGGACCTGGGGATGCTGGGGAGTTCAGGGACCGCCGCCCATGACTGCTGCTTCCAAGGTACATTTAATGTCAGAGAAACGTAAACAGTATCCATTCTGAAATGCTTTGTCTTTGCAACCATCCATGCAAACAGAGGAGTGCCCTAAAGAATGAACGACAGTTAAATGTTAGAACCTCAAAGCCCCCCCCCAGCTCCCCCCTCCCACACGTAAGCAACAGCAAAGCACAATCCCCTGCCCCCACCAGCAAAAAAAGCATCGACGCCCCCACCGAGCACTCAAGCGTGCAGCAAAGCGACAGACTTGCGGTACCCCAGAGACTACCCGTTCACCCGGGATTCGACATACCACACGCTCCCTCTCCCCCTAATGCCTCCATTTCTTAGTCCTGAGCCAGGAGTGGGTCAGTGTAACTATAAATTTGTGAAGAGTGAAATAAATATGCTTCAAAAGTTATCGATCCAGTAATTTTGATTTGTTAACAGGATCCACCAACAGAGTAGAAGTACTGCGGGTTCAGTGGCGGCTCCTGAGCTCCCTGGCTCCCCCAGGTCCTAAAGTCCGTCCTCATGATGCAAATTCTTTGTGCACTCAAACCAAAAGATGTGTGCGTGGCAAACACCTTGGAGGGAACATTGATCCTGGGTGAGATTAGTCCATACAAGCCACATTACCTGCCCCCCGCCCCCAGCTACAGGTCGGTAGGGACTGTTGGGACTCTCCCTTTCCCCTTGGTGAGTGTGGCACCAACATTCCTCGGGAAACTTGACACCATCTGGGAGAAAGCAGCCCTCTCAGTTGAATCTAACCCACCCCTCCTGCCATCACTGGCACATAGTGGCTGCAGTGTGCACTATTCCAACAGCCCCTCCCGCTCACCCACTGCTCTCCATCCAGAAGGATGTGTGTTGTAGTGTGGCAGTGGGACACCAACACCCTCAGGCTCACCCTCCCCGCTGCTTGCCAGGTCTGAGCCCTGGTTCTCCATCCCTTTGGTCTGTCATTTCCCTGGTGACCCACCAACACCTTTCCTCAGGACCTGATCACCCCCTTCTCTTCCTCAGCCTTTCCGATGACCACATGGGTATTTCGTTAGTGTGGTGAGGGTCTCTGGCTCTTCCACCCTTTCAGAAAGCGTGTTCCACATCCCAGGAGAAAATTCCGTAAGTTCGTAGGGCATAGGAGCTGAATTAGGCCATTTGGCCCATCGAATCTGCTCCTCCATTCAATCCTGGCTGATCCACTTTCCCTCTTAGCCCCAATCTCCTGCCTTCTCCTCGTATCCCTTCATGCCAAACTAATGAAGAATCTTTCAACTTCTGCCTGAAATATACCCAATGACTTGGTCTCCATGGCTGCCTGTGGCAATGAATTCCACAGATTTCACCACCCTCTGGCTGAAGAAGCTTCTCCTCATCTCTGTTTTAAAAGGACAATCCCTCTGAGGCTGTGTCCTCTGGCTTCAGACTCCCCCACTATGTGAAACATCCACTCTATCAAGGCTCTTCAAAATTCAATGGCACCACCTCTCATTCTTCTAAATTCCAATGAGCAGATGCCCAGAGCTATCAAATGCTCCTTCTATGACAAGTCTTTCAATTCCAGAATCATTTTCGTGAACCTCCTTTGAACCCTCCCCATCAGCACATCCGTTGTTAGTAAAAGGGCCCAAAGTTGCTCACAAGTGACGCCCCACCAGTGCTTTATAAAGCCTGAACGTTACACCCTTGGTATTTAAGTTCTTGTCCTCCCAAAATGAGTGCTAACATTGCATTTGCCTTCCTCACCACTGACTCAACCTGCAGATTAATATTCAGGGAATCCTGCACAGGGACTCCCAAGTCTCTTTGCACCTCAGATTTTTGAAATTTTCTCAATTTAGAAAAGAGTCTATGCTTTTATTTCTTCTACCAAAGTGCAATGACCATACACTTCTCTACACTGTATTCCAAATCAAAGTCCTTCTGTAACTACTTCCTCAAAACTACCTGCCCCTCCACTCATCTTCGTATTATCTACAACCTGGGCACAGAGCTATCAATTCTGTCATTCAAATCATTGACATATAACATAAAGAGAAGGGGTCCCAACACTGATCCCTCAGGAACGCAACTAGTCACCAGCAGCCAAACAGAAAAGGCTCCCTTAATTCCCACTCTTTGCCTGCTGCCAATCAGCCACTGCTAGTATCTTTCCTGTAATACCGTGGCTCTTGTTAAGCAGCGTCGTGTGACAACTAGTCAAAAGCTTTCTGAGAATCGAAGTTCACAACACCCACCCATTCTCCCTTGTCTATCCTGCTTATTTTTTCTAAGAATTCTGACAGATTTGTCAGGCAAGATTCTCCCTTAAGGAAATTATGCTGATTATAGCCTATTTTATCGTGCTTCTCCAAGTACCCATAAGCCACATTCTTTACTATCAAGTTCCTAACGACTGAGGTCAGACTAACTGGCCTATAATTTCCTTCCTTCAAATCTTGACATTTGCAATTTTCCAGTCCTCTGGATCAATGCCAGAATCTATTGATTCTTGATGGATCATTGCTAATGCCTCCACAATCTCTTCATCTGGTCCAAGTGACTTATCTGCCTTAAAACCTTTCAGCTTCCTAAGAACTGTCTCCCTAATAATGGCAACTTCACTCACTTCTGCCTGCTGACAGTGTTGAACTTCTGGCATACTGCTAGTGTCTTCCACGGTGAAAATTGGTGAAAAATACTTACTCAGTTTGTTCACCATTTCCTTGTCCCCTATTACTACTTCTCTAGTGTCATTTTCCAGCAGTACAATATCTATCCTCTCCTCTCTTTTACATTTTATATATCCAAAGAAACTTTTGGTATCCTCTTTACGCTAATATTATTGGCTAGCTTTCTCTGGTGTTCCATCTTTATGACTTTATTTCTGCCTTCTGTTGGCTTTAAGAACTTCCCACCAATGTTTGCTCGACTGTAGTCCCTCTCTTTGGTTTTTATGTTGGTTTTGACTTCTCTTGGCAGCCACAGTTGTGTCATCCTGCCTTTAGAATACTTATTCCTCTTTGGGATGTATCTATCCTGTGCCTTCCGAATTGCTCCCAGAAACCCCAGCCATAGCTGCTCTGCCGTCATCCCTGCCAGTGATCCCTTCCAGTCAATTTTGGCCAGCTCCTCTCTCATGCCTCTGTACTTCCCTTTACTCCACTCTGATACATTTGACTTTAGCTTCTCCTTCTCAAATCGCGTGGTGAATTTGATCATGTTATGATTACTGGCTCCTAAGGCTTATTTTAACTTAAGCTTTCTAATCAGTTCCAGTACATTGCACAACAGCCAATCCCCAACAGCTGATCCCTGAGTGGACTCAACCACGAACGGCTCTATAAAGCCATGTCGGAAGCATTCTGGAAAATCCCCCTCTTGGGATCCAGAACCATTCTGACTTTCCCCAATCTCCATTGAAATCCTCAATGACCATTGTAATATTGGCTTACATTTTCTATCTCCTGTTGTAACTTGCAGACTAAATCCTTACTGCTGTTTGGGGGTCTGTATATAACTCCCATCAGGGTATTTTCACTTGCAGTTCCTCAGCTCTACGCACAGTGATTCAACACCTCCCGATCCTATATCACCTCTTTAGAATGATTTGATTTCAGTTTTCACCCCCTCTGCCTTCCTGCATGTCTTTTCGATACGATGTGTATCCCTGGACGTAATCTCTCAGCTATAATCTTCTTCCAGCCATGATTCAGTGATGCCCACGTCATACATACTAATCTGTAACTGTGATACAAGTTCACCTACCTTATTCCGTATGCTGCGCACATTCAAATATAAAACCTTCAGTCCTGTATTCACCCTTTTCAATCTTGTCTGCCTTTTACATTGCAACTCATCCAGTTGGCTGCAATTTTGCCCTATCATCCTTCCTTGCAGTCTCACTACACATTCCCTCTCTGCTTGTAAGCACTCCAGTTCCCATCCTGCTGTCAAATTAGTTTAAACCCTCATGAACAGCTCCAGCAAAGCTGCCCACAACGATTGAGGTCCCCCTCGGGTTCAGTTGTAACCCATACCTTCCACAGAAGAGATCCCAACAATCCCGAAGACATTGGTCCATTTAGCCTGTCGAGTCCGCTCTGATCACTGTACCCCATACTCCAGCCTTCTCGCCATATCCTTTGATGCCATGACCCATCAAGAAATATACTTATGGATTCCCCTCCACCACAGTCTGTGGCAGAGCATTACACAGATTCAACACTCTCTGGCTGAAAAAAGTTCCTCCTTACCTCTGTTCTGAAAAATTACCTTTCAAATTTGAATTTGAAACCCAGTCCTTTCACCATAGGAAACATCCTCTCCACATCCACCCTATCCAGTCCTTTCACCATAGGAAACATCCTCTCCACATCCACCCTATCCAGTCCTTTCACCACAGGAAACATCCTCTCCACATCCACCCTATCCAGTCCTTTCACCACAGGAAACATCCTCTCCACATCCACCCTATCCAGTCCTTTCACCATAGGAAACATCCTCTCCACATCCACCCTATCCAGACCTTTCACCACAGGAAACATCCTCTCCACATCCACCCTATGCAGTCCTTTCCCATAGGTAACATCCTCTCCACATCCACCCTATCCAGTCCTTTCACCTCAGGAAACATCCTCTCCACATCCACCCTATCCAGTCCTTTCACCACAGGAAACATCCTCTCCACATCCACCCTATCCAGTCCTTTCACCACAGGAAACATCCTCTCCACATCCACCCTATCCAGTCCTTTCACCATAGGAAACATCCTCTCCACATCCACCCTATCCAGACCTTTCACCACAGGAAACATCCTCTCCACATCCACCCTATCCAGTCCTTTCCCATAGGTAACATCCTCTCCACATCCACCCTATCCAGTCCTTTCACCTCAGGAAACATCCTCTCCACATCCACCCTATCCAGTCCTTTCACCACAGGAAACATCCTCTCCACATCCACCCTATCCAGTCCTTTCACCACAGGAAACATCCTCTCCACATCCACCCTATCCAGTCCTTTCACCACAGGAAACATTCTCTCCACATCCACCCTATCCAGTCCTTTCACCATAGGAAACATCCTCTCCACATCCACCCTATCCAGTCCTTTCACCACAGGAAACATCCTCTCCACATCCACCCTATCCAGTCCTTTCACCACAGGAAACATCCTCTCCACATCCACCCTATCCAGTCCTTTCACCACAGGAAACATCCTCTCCACATCCACCCTATCCAGTCCTTTCACCATAGGAAACATGCTCTCCACATCCACCCGACCCAGTCCTTTCACCACAGGAAACATCCTCTCCACGTCCACCCTATCCAGTCCTTTCACCACAGGAAACATCCTCTCCACATCCACCCTATCCAGTCCTTTCACCACAGGAAACATCCTCTCCACATCCACCCTATCCAGTCCTTTCACCATAGGAAACATGCTCTCCACATCCACCCGATCCAGTCCTTTCACCACAGGAAACATCCTCTCCACATCCACCCTATCCAGTCCTTTCACCACAGGAAACATCCTCTCCACATCCACCCTATCCAGTCCTTTCACCACAGGAAACATCCTCTCCACATCAACCCAATCCAGTCCTTTCCCCACAGGAAACATCCTCTCCACATCCACCCTATCCAGTACTTTCACCACAGGAAACATCCTCTCCACATCCACCCTATCCAGTCCTTTCACCATAGGAAACATCCTCTCTACATCCACCCTATCCAGTCCTTTCACTATAGGAAACATCCTCTCCACATCCACCCTATCCAGTCCTTTCACCACAGGAATCATCCTCTCCACATCCACCCTATCCAGTCCTTTCACCACAGGAAACATCCTCTCCACAACCACCCTATCCAGTCCATTCACCACAGGAAACATCCTCTCCACATCCACCCTATCCAGTCCTTTCACCACAGGAAACATCCTCTCCACATCCACCCTATCCAGTCCTTTCACCATAGTAAACATCATCTCCACATCCACCCTATCCAGTCCTTTCACCATAGGAAACATCATCTCCACATCAACCCTATCCAGTCCTTTCACCATAGGAAACATCCTCTCCACATCCACCCTATCCAGTCCTTTCACCATAGGAAACATCCTCTCCACATCCACCATATCCAGTCCTTTCACCACAGGAAACATCCTCTCCACATCCACCCTATCCAGTCCTTTCACCACAGGAAACATCCTCTCCACATCCACCCTATCCAGTCCCTTCACCATAGGAAACATCCTCTCCACATCCACCCTATCCAGTCCTTTCACCACAGGAAACATCCTCTCCACATCCACCCTATCCAGTCCCTTCACCATAGGAAACATCCTCTCCACATCCACCCTATCCAGTCCTTTCACCACAGGAAACATCCTCTCCACATCCACCCTATCCAGTCCTTTCACCACAGGAAACATCCTCTCCACATCCACCCTATCCAGTCCTTTCACCATAGGAAACATCCTCTCCACATCCACCCTATCCAGTCCTTTCACCACAGGAAACATCCTCTCCACATCCTCCCTATCCAGTCCTTTCACCACAGGAAACATCCTCTCCACATCCACCCTATCCAGTCCTTTCACGACAGGAAACATCCTCTCCACATCCACCCTATCCAGTCCTTTCACCACAGGAAACATCCTCTCCACATCCACCCTATGCAGTCCTTTCACCACAGGAAACATCCTCTCCACATCCACCCTATCCAGTACTTTCACCACAGGAAACATCCTCTCCACATCCACCCTATCCAGTCCTTTCACCATAGGAAACATCCTCTCTACATCCACCCTATCCAGTCCTTTCACTATAGGAAACATCCTCTCCACATCCACCCTATCCAGTACTTTCACCACAGGAAACATCCTCTCCACATCCACCCTATCCAGTCCTTTCACCATAGGAAACATCCTCTCCACATCCACCCTATCCAGTCCTTTCACCACAGGAAACATCATCTCCACATCCACCCTATCCAGTCCTTTCACCATAGGAAACATCCTCTCCACATCCACCCTATCCAGTCCTTTCACCATAGGAAACATCCTCTCCACATCCACCCTATCCAGTCCTTTCACCACAGGAAACATCCTCTCCACATCCACCCTATCCAGTCCTTTCACCACAGGAAACATCCTCTCCACATCCACCCTATCCAGTCCTTTCACCATAGGAAACATCCTCTCCACATCCACCCTATCCAGTCCTTTCACCACAGGAAACATCCTCTCCACATCCACCCTATCCAGTCCTTTCACCACTGGAAACATCCTCTCCACATCCTCCCTATCCAGTCCTTTCACCACAGGAAACATCCTCTCCACATCCACCCTATCCAGTCCATTCACCACAGGAAACATCCTCTCCACATCCACCCTATCCAGTCCTTTCACCACAGGAAACATCCTCTCCACATCCACCCTATCCAGTCCTTTCACCACAGGAAACATCCTCTCCACATCCACCCTATGCAGTCCTTTCACCACAGGAAACATCCTCTCCACATCCACCCTATCCAGTCCTTTCACCACAGGAAACATCCTCTCCACATCCACCCTATCCAGTCCTTTCACCACAGGAAACATCCTCTCCACATCCACCCTATCCAGTCCTTTCACCACAGGAAACATCCTCTCCACATCCACCCTATCCAGTCCTTTCACCACAGGAAACATCCTCTCCACATCCTCCCTATCCAGTCCTTTCACCACAGGAAACATCCTCTCCACATCCACCCTATCCAGTCCATTCACCACAGGAAACATCCTCTCCACATCCACCCTATCCAGTCCTTTCACGACAGGAAACATCCTCTCCACATCCACCCTATCCAGTCCTTTCACCACAGGAAACATCCTCTCCACATCCACCCTATGCAGTCCTTTCACCACAGGAAACATCCTCTCCACATCCACCCTATCCAGTACTTTCACCACAGGAAACATCCTCTCCACATCCACCCTATCCAGTCCTTTCACCATAGGAAACATCCTCTCCACATCCACCCTATCCAGTCCTTTCACCACAGGAAACATCCTCTCCACATCCACCCTATCCAGTCCTTTCACGACAGGAAACATCCTCTCCACATCCACCCTATCCAGTCCTTTCACCACAGGAAACATCCTCTCCACATCCACCCTATCCAGTCCTTTCACCACAGGAAACATCCTCTCCACATCCACCCTATCCAGTCCTTTCACCACAGGAAGCATCCTCTCCACATCCACCCTATCCAGTCCTTTCACCATAGGAAACATCCTCTCCACATCCACCCTATCCAGTCCTTTCACCACAGGAAACATCCTCTCCACATCCACCCTATCCAGTCCTTTCACCACAGGAAACATCCTCTCCACATCCACCCTATCCAGTCCTTTCACCATAGGAAACATCCTCTCCACATCCACCCTATCCAGTCCTTTCACCACAGGAAACATCCTCTCCACATCCACCCTATCCAGTCCTTTCACCACAGGAAACATCCTCTGCACATCCACCCTATCCAGTCCTTTCACCACAGGAAACATCCTCTCCACATCCACCCTATCCAGTCCTTTCACCATAGGAAACATCCTCTCCACATCCACCCTATCCTGTCCTTTCACCACAGGAAACATCCTCTCCACATCCACCCTATCCAGTCCTTTCACCACAGGAAACATCCTCTCCACATCCACCCTATCCAGTCCTTTCACCATAGGAAACATCCTCTCCACATCCACCCTATCCAGTCCTTTCACCACAGGATACATCCTCTCCACATCCACCCTATCCAGTCCTTTCACCACAGGAAACATCCTCTCCACATCCACCCTATCCAGTCCTTTCACCACAGGAAACATCCTCTGCACATCCACCCTATCCAGTCCTTTCACCACAGGAAACATCCTCTCCACATCCACCCTATCCAGTCCTTTCACCACAGGAAACATCCTCTCCACATCCACCCTATCCAGTCCTTTCACCAGAGGAAACATACTCTCCACATCCACCCTATCCAGTCCTTTCACCACAGGAAACATCCTCTCCACATCCACACTATCCAGTCCTTTCACCACAGGAAACATCCTCTCCACATCCACCCTATCCAGTCCTTTCACCACAGGAAACATCCTCTCCACATCCACCCTATCCAGTCGTTTCACCACAGGAAACATCCTCTCCACATCCACCCTATCCAGTCCTTTCACCATAGGAAACATCCTCTCCACATCCACCCTATCCAGTCCTTTCATCACAGGAAACATCCTCTCCACATCCACCCTATCCAGTCCTTTCACCATAGGAAACATCCTCTCCACATCCACCCTATCCAGTCCATTCACCACAGGAAACATCCTCTCCACATCCACCCTATCCAGTCCATTCACCACATGAAACATCCTCTCCACATCCACCCTATCCAGTCCTTTCATCAAAGGAAACATCCTCTCCACATCCACCCTATCCAGTCCTTTCACCATAGGAAACATCCTCTCCACATCCACCCTATCCAGTCCATTCACCACAGGAAACATCCTCTCCACATCCACCCTATCCAGTCCATTCACCACAGGAAACATCCTCTCCACATCCACCCTATCCAGTCCTTTCACCACAGGAAACATCCTCTCCACATCCACCCTATCCAGTCCTTTCACCATAGGAAACATCCTCTCCACATCCACCCTATCCAGTCCTTTCACCATAGGAAACATCCTCTCCACATCCACCCTATCCAGTCCTTTCACGACAGGAAACATCCTCTCCACATCCACCCTATCCAGTCCTTTCACCACAGGAAACATCCTCTCCACATCCCCCCTATCCAGTCCTTTCACCACAGGAAACATCCTCTCCACATCCACCCTATCCAGTCCTTTCACCACTGGAAACATCCTCTCCACATCCTCCCTATCCAGTCCTTTCACCACAGGAAACATCCTCTCCACATCCACCCTATCCAGTCCTTTCACCATAGGAAACATCATCTCCACATCCACCCTATCCAGTCCATTCACCACAGGAAACATCCTCTCCACATCCACCCTATCCAGTCCTTTCACCATAGGAAACATCATCTCCACATCCACCCTATCCAGTCCTTTCACCACAGGAAACATCCTCTCCACATCCACCCTATCCAGTCCTTTCACCACAGGAAACATCCTCTCCACATCCACCCTATCCAGTCCTTTCACCATAGGAAACATCATCTCCACGTCCACCCTATCCAGTCCTTTCACCACTGGAAACATCCTCTCCACATCCACCCTATCCAGTCCTTTCACCATAGGAAACATCCTCTCCACATCCACCCTATCCAGTCCTTTCACCATAGGAAACATCATCTCCACATCCACCCTATCCAGTCCTTTCACCATAGGAAACATCCTCTCCACATCCACCCTATCCAGTCCTTTCACCATAGGAAACATCCTCTCCACATCCACCCTATCCAGTCCTTTCACCACAGGAAACATCCTCTCCACATCCACCCTATCCAGTCCTTTCACCACTGGAAACATCCTCTCCACATCCTCCCTATCCAGTCCTTTCACCACAGGAAACATCCTCTCCACATCCACCCTATCCAGTCCATTCACCACAGGAAACATCCTCTCCACATCCACCCTATCCAGTCCTTTCACGACAGGAAACATCCTCTCCACATCCACCCTATCCAGTCCTTTCACCACAGGAAACATCCTCTCCACATCCACCCTATCCAGTCCATTCACCACAGGAAACGTCCTCTCCACATCCACCCTATCCAGTCCATTCACCACAGGAAACATCCTCTCCACATCCACCCTATCCAGTCCTTTCACGACAGGAAACATCCTCTCCACATCCACCCTATCCAGTCCTTTCATCACAGGAAACATCCTCTCCACATCCACCCTATCCAGTCCTTTCACCATAGGAAACATCCTCTCCACATCCACCCTATCCTGTCCTTTCACCACAGGAAACATCCTCTCCACATCCACCCTATCCAGTCCTTTCACCATAGGAAACATCCTCTCCACATCCACCCTATCCAGTCCTTTCACCACAGGAATCATCCTCTCCACATCCACCCTATCCAGTCCTTTCACCACAGGAAACATCCTCTCCACATCCACCCTAACCAGTCCTTTCACCACAGGAAACATCCTCTCCACATCCACCCTATCCAGTCCTTTCACCACAGGAAACATCCTCTCCACATCCACCCTATCCAGTCCTTTCACGACAGGAAACATCCTCTCCACATCCACCCTATCCAGTCCTTTCATCACAGGAAACATCCTCTCCACATCCACCCTATCCAGTCCTTTCACCATAGGAAACATCCTCTCCACATCCACCCTATCCAGTCCTTTCACCACAGGAAACATCCTCTCCACATCCACCCTATCCAGTCCTTTCACCACAGGAATCATCCTCTCCACATCCACCCTATCCAGTCCTTTCACCACAGGAAACATCCTCTCCACATCCACCCTAACCAGTCCTTTCACCACAGGAAACATCCTCTCCACATCCACCCTATCCAGTCCTTTCACCACAGGAAACATCCTCTCCACATCCACCCTATCCAGTCCTTTCACCATAGGAAACATCATCTCCACATCCACCCTATCCAGTCCTTTCACCATAGGAAACATCATCTCCACATCCACCCTATCCAGTCCTTTCACCACAGGAAACATCCTCTCCACATCCACCCTATCCAGTCCTTTCACCACAGGAAACATCCTCTCCACATCCACCCTATCCAGTCCTTTCACCACAGGAAACATCCTCTCCACATCCACCCTATCCAGTCCTTTCACCACAGGAAACATCCTCTCCACATCCACCCTATCCATTCCTTTCACAATGGAAACATCCTCTCCACATCCTCCCTATCCAGTCCTTTCACCACAGGAAACATCCTCTCCACATCCACCCTATCCAGTCCTTTCACCACAGGAAACATCCTCTCCACATCCACCCTATCCAGTCCTTTCACCACAGGAAACATCCTCTCCACATCCACCCTATCCAGTCCTTTCACCACAGGAAACATCCTCTCCACATCCACCCTATCCAGTCCTTTCACGACAGGAAACATTCTCTCCACATCCACCCTATCCAGTCCTTTCACCACAGGAAACATCCTCTCCACATCCACCCTATCCAGTCCTTTCACCACAGGAAACATCCTCTCCACATCCACCCTATCCAGTCCTTTCACCACAGGAAACATCCTCTCCACATCCACCCTATCCAGTCCTTTCACCACAGGAAACATCCTCTCCACATCCACCCAATCCAGTCCTTTCACCACAGGAAACATCCTCTCCACAACCACCCTATCCAGTCCATTCACCACAGGAAACATCCTCTCCACATCCACCCTGTCCAGTCCTTTCACCACAGGAAACATCCTCTCCACATCCACCTTATCCAGTCCTTTCACCATAGGAAACATCATCTCCACATCCACCCTATCCAGTCCTTTCACCACAGGAAACATCCTCTCCACATCCACCCTATCCAGTCCTTTCACCACAGGAAACATCCTCTCCACATCCACCCTATCCAGTCCTTTCACCATAGGAAACATCCTCTCCACATCCACCCTATCCAGTCCTTTCACCACAGGAAACATCCTCTCCACATCCACCCTATCCAGTGCTTTCACATAGGAAACATCCTCTCCACATCCACCCTATCCAGTCCTTTCACCACAGGAAACATCCTCTCCACATCCACCCTATCCAGTCCTTTCACCACAGGAAACATCCTCTCCACATCCACCCTATCCAGTCCTTTCGCCATAGGAAACATCATCTCCACATCCACCCTATCCAGTCCATTCACCACAGGAAACATCCTCTCCACATCCACCCTATCCAGTCCTTTCACCATAGGAAACATCATCTCCACATCCACCCTATCCAGTCCATTCACCACAGGAAACATCCTCTCCACATCCACCCTATCCAGTCCTTTCACCACAGGAAACATCCTCTCCACATCCACCCTATCCAGTCCTTTCAGCAGAGGAAACATCATCTCCACGTCCACCCTATCCAGTCCTTTCACCACTGGAAACATCCTCTCCACATCCACCCTATCCAGTCCTTTCACCATAGGAAACATCCTCTCCACATCCACCCTATCCAGTCCTTTCACCATAGGAAACATCATCTCCACATCCACCCTATCCAGTCCTTTCACCATAGGAAACATCCTCTCCACATCCACCCTATCCAGTCCTTTCACCACAGGAAACATCCTCTCCACATCCACCCTATCCAGTCCTTTCACCACTGGAAACATCCTCTCCACATCCTCCCTATCCAGTCCTTTCACCACAGGAAACATCCTCTCCACATCCACCCTATCCAGTCCATTCACCACAGGAAACATCCTCTCCACATCCACCCTATCCAGTCCTTTCACGACAGGAAACATCCTCTCCACATCCACCCTATCCAGTCCTTTCACCACAGGAAACATCCTCTCCACATCCACCCTATCCAGTCCATTCACCACAGGAAACGTCCTCTCCACATCCACCCTATCCAGTCCATTCACCACAGGAAACATCCTCTCCACATCCACCCTATCCAGTCCTTTCACGACAGGAAACATCCTCTCCACATCCACCCTATCCAGTCCTTTCATCACAGGAAACATCCTCTCCACATCCACCCTATCCAGTCCTTTCACCATAGGAAACATCCTCTCCACATCCACCCTATCCAGTCCTTTCACCACAGGAAACATCCTCTCCACATCCACCCTATCCAGTCCTTTCACCATAGGAAACATCCTCTCCACATCCACCCTATCCAGTCCTTTCACCACAGGAATCATCCTCTCCACATCCACCCTATCCAGTCCTTTCACCACAGGAAACATCCTCTCCACATCCACGCTAACCAGTCCTTTCACCACAGGAAACGTCCTCTCCACATCCACCCTATCCAGTCCTTTCACCACAGGAAACATCCTCTCCACATCCACCCTATCCAGTCCTTTCACGACAGGAAACATTCTCTCCACATCCACCCTATCCAGTCCTTTCACCACAGGAAACATCCTCTCCACATCCACCCTATCCAGTCCTTTCACCACAGGAAACATCCTCTCCACATCCACCCTATCCAGTCCTTTCACCACAGGAAACATCCTCTCCACATCCACCCTATCCAGTCCTTTCACCACAGGAAACATCCTCTCCACATCCACCCAATCCAGTCCTTTCACCACAGGAAACATCCTCTCCACAACCACCCTATCCAGTCCATTCACCACAGGAAACATCCTCTCCACATCCACCCTGTCCAGTCCTTTCACCACAGGAAACATCCTCTCCACATCCACCTTATCCAGTCCTTTCACCATAGGAAACATCATCTCCACATCCACCCTATCCAGTCCTTTCACCACAGGAAACATCCTCTCCACATCCACCCTATCCAGTCCTTTCACCACAGGAAACATCCTCTCCACATCCACCCTATCCAGTCCTTTCACCATAGGAAACATCCTCTCCACATCCACCCTATCCAGTCCTTTCACCACAGGAAACATCCTCTCCACATCCACCCTATCCAGTGCTTTCACATAGGAAACATCCTCTCCACATCCACCCTATCCAGTCCTTTCACCACAGGAAACATCCTCTCCACATCCACCCTATCCAGTCCTTTCACCACAGGAAACATCCTCTCCACATCCACCCTATCCAGTCCTTTCACCATAGGAAACATCATCTCCACATCCACCCTATCCAGTCCATTCACCACAGGAAACATCCTCTCCACATCCACCCTATCCAGTCCTTTCACCATAGGAAACATCATCTCCACATCCACCCTATCCAGTCCATTCACCACAGGAAACATCCTCTCCACATCCACCCTATCCAGTCCTTTCACCACAGGAAACATCCTCTCCACATCCACCCTATCCAGTCCTTTCACCATAGGAAACATCATCTCCACGTCCACCCTATCCAGTCCTTTCACCACTGGAAACATCCTCTCCACATCCACCCTATCCAGTCCTTTCACCATAGGAAACATCCTCTCCACATCCACCCTATCCAGTCCTTTCACCATAGGAAACATCATCTCCACATCCACCCTATCCAGTCCTTTCACCATAGGAAACATCCACTCCACATCCACCCTATCCAGTCCTTTCACCATAGGAAACATCCTCTCCACATCCACCCTATCCAGTCCTTTCACCACAGGAAACATCCTCTCCACATCCACCCTATCCAGTCCTTTCACCACTGGAAACATCCTCTCCACATCCTCCCTATCCAGTCCTTTCACCACAGGAAACATCCTCTCCACATCCACCCTATCCAGTCCATTCACCACAGGAAACATCCTCTCCACATCCACCCTATCCAGTCCTTTCACGACAGGAAACATCCTCTCCACATCCACCCTATCCAGTCCTTTCACCACAGGAAACATCCTCTCCACATCCACCCTATCCAGTCCATTCACCACAGGAAACGTCCTCTCCACATCCACCCTATCCAGTCCATTCACCACAGGAAACATCCTCTGCACATCCACCCTATCCAGTCCTTTCACGACAGGAAACATCCTCTCCACATCCACCCTATCCAGTCCTTTCATCACAGGAAACATCCTCTCCACATCCACCCTATCCAGTCCTTTCACCATAGGAAACATCCTCTCCACATCCACCCTATCCAGTCCTTTCACCACAGGAAACATCCTCTCCACATCCACCCTATCCAGTCCTTTCACCATAGGAAACATCGTCTCCACATCCACCCTATCCAGTCCTTTCACCACAGGAATCATCCTCTCCACATCCACCCTATCCAGTCCTTTCACCACAGGAAACATCCTCTCCACATCCACCCTAACCAGTCCTTTCACCACAGGAAACATCCTCTCCACATCCACCCTATCCAGTCCTTTCACCATACGAAACATCCTCTCCACATCCACCCTATCCAGTCCTTTCACCATAGGAAACATCATCTCCACATCCACCCTATCCAGTCCTTTCACCACAGGAAACATCATCTCCACATCCACCCTATCCAGTCCTTTCACCACAGGAAACATCCTCTCCACATCCACACTATCCAGTCCTTTCACCACAGGAAACATCCTCTCCACATCCACCCTATCCAGTCCTTTCACCATAGGAAACATCCTCTCCACATCCACCCTATCCAGTCCTTTCACCACAGGAAACATCCTCTCCACATCCACCCTATCCATTCCTTTCACAATGGAAACATCCTCTCCACATCCTCCCTATCCAGTCCTTTCACCACAGGAAACATCCTCTCCACATCCACCCTATCCAGTCCTTTCACCACAGGAAACATCCTCTCCACATCCACCCTATCCAGTCCTTTCACCACAGGAAACATCCTCTCCACATCCACCCTATCCAGTCCTTTCACCACAGGAAACATCCTCTCCACATCCACCCTATCCAGTCCTTTCACCACAGGAAACATCCTCTCCACATCCACCCAATCCAGTCCTTTCACCACAGGAAACATCCTCTCCACAACCACCCTATCCAGTCCATTCACCACAGGAAACATCCTCTCCACATCCACCCTGTCCAGTCCTTTCACCACAGGAAACATCCTCTCCACATCCACCTTATCCAGTCCTTTCACCATAGGAAACATCATCTCCACATCCACCCTATCCAGTCCTTTCACCACAGGAAACATCCTCTCCACATCCACCCTATCCAGTCCTTTCACCATAGGAAACATCCTCTCCACATCCACCCTATCCAGTCCTTTCACCATAGGAAACATCCTCTCCACATCCACCCTATCCAGTCCTTTCACGACAGGAAACATCCTCTCCACATCCACCCTATCCAGTGCTTTCACATAGGAAACATCCTCTCCACATCCACCCTATCCAGTCCTTTCACCACAGGAAACATCCTCTCCACATCCACCCTATCCAGTCCATTCACCACAGGAAACATCCTCTCCACATCCACCCTATCCAGTCCTTTCACGACAGGAAACATCCTCTCCACATCCACCCTATCCAGTCCTTTCACCACAGGAAACATCCTCTCCACATCCACCCTATCCAGTCCATTCACCACAGGAAACGTCCTCTCCACATCCACCCTATCCAGTCCATTCACCACAGGAAACATCCTCTCCACATCCACCCTATCCAGTCCTTTCACGACAGGAAACATCCTCTCCACATCCACCCTATCCAGTCCTTTCATCACAGGAAACATCCTCTCCACATCCACCCTATCCAGTCCTTTCACCATAGGAAACATCCTCTCCACATCCACCCTATCCAGTCCTTTCACCACAGGAAACATCCTCTCCACATCCACCCTATCCAGTCCTTTCACCATAGGAAACATCCTCTCCACATCCACCCTATCCAGTCCTTTCACCACAGGAATCATCCTCTCCACATCCACCCTATCCAGTCCTTTCACCACAGGAAACATCCTCTCCACATCCACCCTAACCAGTCCTTTCACCACAGGAAACATCCTCTCCACATCCACCCTATCCAGTCCTTTCACCACAGGAAACATCCTCTCCACATCCACCCTATCCAGTCCTTTCACGACAGGAAACATTCTCTCCACATCCACCCTATCCAGTCCTTTCACCACAGGAAACATCCTCTCCACATCCACCCTATCCAGTCCTTTCACCACAGGAAACATCCTCTCCACATCCACCCTATCCAGTCCTTTCACCACAGGAAACATCCTCTCCACATCCACCCTATCCAGTCCTTTCACCACAGGAAACATCCTCTCCACATCCACCCAATCCAGTCCTTTCACCACAGGAAACATCCTCTCCACAACCACCCTATCCAGTCCATTCACCACAGGAAACATCCTCTCCACATCCACCCTGTCCAGTCCTTTCACCACAGGAAACATCCTCTCCACATCCACCTTATCCAGTCCTTTCACCATAGGAAACATCATCTCCACATCCACCCTATCCAGTCCTTTCACCACAGGAAACATCCTCTCCACATCCACCCTATCCAGTCCTTTCACCACAGGAAACATCCTCTCCACATCCACCCTATCCAGTCCTTTCACCATAGGAAACATCCTCTCCACATCCACCCTATCCAGTCCTTTCACCACAGGAAACATCCTCTCCACATCCACCCTATCCAGTGCTTTCACATAGGAAACATCCTCTCCACATCCACCCTATCCAGTCCTTTCACCACAGGAAACATCCTCTCCACATCCACCCTATCCAGTCCTTTCACCACAGGAAACATCCTCTCCACATCCACCCTATCCAGTCCTTTCACCATAGGAAACATCATCTCCACATCCACCCTATCCAGTCCATTCACCACAGGAAACATCCTCTCCACATCCACCCTATCCAGTCCTTTCACCATAGGAAACATCATCTCCACATCCACCCTATCCAGTCCATTCACCACAGGAAACATCCTCTCCACATCCACCCTATCCAGTCCTTTCACCACAGGAAACATCCTCTCCACATCCACCCTATCCAGTCCTTTCACCATAGGAAACATCATCTCCACGTCCACCCTATCCAGTCCTTTCACCACAGGAAACATCCTCTCCACATCCACCCTATCCAGTGCTTTCACATAGGAAACATCCTCTCCACATCCACCCTATCCAGTCCTTTCACCACAGGAAACATCCTCTCCACATCCACCCTATCCAGTCCTTTCACCACAGGAAACATCCTCTCCACATCCACCCTATCCAGTCCTTTCACCATAGGAAACATCATCTCCACATCCACCCTATCCAGTCCATTCACCACAGGAAACATCCTCTCCACATCCACCCTATCCAGTCCTTTCACCATAGGAAACATCATCTCCACATCCACCCTATCCAGTCCATTCACCACAGGAAACATCCTCTCCACATCCACCCTATCCAGTCCTTTCACCACAGGAAACATCCTCTCCACATCCACCCTATCCAGTCCTTTCACCATAGGAAACATCATCTCCACGTCCACCCTATCCAGTCCTTTCACCACTGGAAACATCCTCTCCACATCCACCCTATCCAGTCCTTTCACCATAGGAAACATCCTCTCCACATCCACCCTATCCAGTCCTTTCACCATAGGAAACATCATCTCCACATCCACCCTATCCAGTCCTTTCACCATAGGAAACATCCACTCCACATCCACCCTATCCAGTCCTTTCACCATAGGAAACATCCTCTCCACATCCACCCTATCCAGTCCTTTCACCACAGGAAACATCCTCTCCACATCCACCCTAACCAGTCCTTTCACCACAGGAAACATCCTCTCCACATCCACCCTATCCAGTCCTTTCACCACAGGAAACATCCTCTCCACATCCACCCTATCCAGTCCTTTCAGGACAGGAAACATTCTCTCCACATCCACCCTATCCAGTCCTTTCACCACAGGAAACATCCTCTCCACATCCACCCTATCCAGTCCTTTCACCACAGGAAACATCCTCTCCACATCCACCCTATCCAGTCCTTTCACCACAGGAAACATCCTCTCCACATCCACCCTATCCAGTCCTTTCACCACAGGAAACATCCTCTCCACATCCACCCAATCCAGTCCTTTCACCACAGGAAACATCCTCTCCACAACCACCCTATCCAGTCCATTCACCACAGGAAACATCCTCTCCACATCCACCCTGTCCAGTCCTTTCACCACAGGAAACATCCTCTCCACATCCACCTTATCCAGTCCTTTCACCATAGGAAACATCATCTCCACATCCACCCTATCCAGTCCTTTCACCACAGGAAACATCCTCTCCACATCCACCCTATCCAGTCCTTTCACCACAGGAAACATCCTCTCCACATCCACCCTATCCAGTCCTTTCACCATAGGAAACATCCTCTCCACATCCACCCTATCCAGTCCTTTCACCACAGGAAACATCCTCTCCACATCCACCCTATCCAGTGCTTTCACATAGGAAACATCCTCTCCACATCCACCCTATCCAGTCCTTTCACCACAGGAAACATCCTCTCCACATGCACCCTATCCAGTCCTTTCACCACAGGAAACATCCTCTCCACATCCACCCTATCCAGTCCATTCACCACAGGAAACATCCTCTCCACATCCACCCTATCCAGTCCTTTCACCACAGGAAACATCCTCTCCACATCCACCCTATCCAGTCCTTTCACCATAGGAAACATCATCTCCACGTCCACCCTATCCAGTCCTTTCACCACAGGAAACATCCTCTCCACATCCACCCTATCCAGTGCTTTCACATAGGAAACATCCTCTCCACATCCACCCTATCCAGTCCTTTCACCACAGGAAACATCCTCTCCACATCCACCCTATCCAGTCCTTTCACCATAGGAAACATCATCTCCACATCCACCCTATCCAGTCCATTCACCACAGGAAACATCCTCTCCACATCCACCCTATCCAGTCCTTTCACCATAGGAAACATCATCTCCACATCCACCCTATCCAGTCCATTCACCACAGGAAACATCCTCTCCACATCCACCCTATCCAGTCCTTTCACCACAGGAAACATCCTCTCCACATCCACCCTATCCAGTCCTTTCACCATAGGAAACATCATCTCCACGTCCACCCTATCCAGTCCTTTCACCACTGGAAACATCCTCTCCACATCCACCCTATCCAGTCCTTTCACCATAGGAAACATCCTCTCCACATCCACCCTATCCAGTCCTTTCACCATAGGAAACATCATCTCCACATCCACCCTATCCAGTCCTTTCACCATAGGAAACATCCACTCCACATCCACCCTATCCAGTCCTTTCACCATAGGAAACATCCTCTCCACATCCACCCTATCCAGTCCTTTCACCACAGGAAACATCCTCTCCACATCCACCCTATCCAGTCCTTTCACCACTGGAAACATCCTCTCCACATCCTCCCTATCCAGTCCTTTCACCACAGGAAACATCCTCTCCACATCCACCCTATCTAGTCCATTCACCACAGGAAACATCCTCTCCACATCCACCCTATCCAGTCCTTTCACCACAGGAAACATCCTCTCCACATCCACCCTATCCAGTCCATTCACCACAGGAAACGTCCTCTCCACATCCACCCTATCCAGTCCATTCACCACAGGAAACATCCTCTCCACATCCACCCTATCCAGTCCTTTCACGACAGGAAACATCCTCTCCACATCCACCCTATCCAGTCCTTTCATCACAGGAAACATCCTCTCCACATCCACCCTATCCAGTCCTTTCACCATAGGAAACATCCTCTCCACATCCACCCTATCCAGTCCTTTCACCACAGGAAACATCCTCTCCACATCCACCCTATCCAGTCCTTTCACCATAGGAAACATCGTCTCCACATCCACCCTATCCAGTCCTTTCACCACAGGAATCATCCTCTCCACATCCACCCTATCCAGTCCTTTCACCACAGGAAACATCCTCTCCACATCCACCCTAACCAGTCCTTTCACCACAAGAAACATCCTCTCCACATCCACCCTATCCAGTCCTTTCACCATACGAAACATCCTCTCCACATCCACCCTATCCAGTCCTTTCACCATAGGAAACATCATCTCCACATCCACCCTATCCAGTCCTTTCACCACAGGAAACATCATCTCCACATCCACCCTATCCAGTCCTTTCACCACAGGAAACATCCTCTCCACATCCACACTATCCAGTCCTTTCACCACAGGAAACATCCTCTCCACATCCACCCTATCCAGTCCTTTCACCATAGGAAACATCCTCTCCACATCCACCCTATCCAGTCCTTTCACCACAGGAAACATCCTCTCCACATCCACCCTATCCATTCCTTTCACAATGGAAACATCCTCTCCACATCCTCCCTATCCAGTCCTTTCACCACAGGAAACATCCTCTCCACATCCACCCTATCCAGTCCTTTCACCACAGGAAACATCCTCTCCACATCCACCCTATCCAGTCCTTTCACCACAGGAAACATCCTCTCCACATCCACCCTATCCAGTCCTTTCACCACAGGAAACATCCTCTCCACATCCACCCTATCCAGTCCTTTCACGACAGGAAACATTCTCTCCACATCCACCCTATCCAGTCCTTTCACCACAGGAAACATCCTCTCCACATCCACCCTATCCAGTCCTTTCACCACAGGAAACATCCTCTCCACATCCACCCTATCCAGTCCTTTCACCACAGGAAACATCCTCTCCACATCCACCCTATCCAGTCCTTTCACCACAGGAAACATCCTCTCCACATCCACACAATCCAGTCCTTTCACCATAGGAAACATCCTCTCCACATCCACCCTATCCAGTCCTTTCACCACAGGAAACATCCTCTCCACAACCACCCTATCCAGTCCATTCACCACAGGAAACATCCTCTCCACATCCACCCTGTCCAGTCCTTTCACCATAGGAAACATCATCTCCACATCCACCCTATCCAGTCCTTTCACCATAGGAAACATCCTCTCCACATCCACCCTATCCAGTCCTTTCACCACAGGAAACATCCTCTCCACATCCACCCTATCCAGTGCTTTCACATAGGAAACATCCTCTCCACATCCACCCTATCCAGTCCTTTCACCACAGGAAACATCCTCTCCACATCCACCCTATCCAGTCCTTTCACCATAGGAAACATCATCTCCACATCCACCCTATCCAGTCCATTCACCACAGGAAACATCCTCTCCACATCCTCCCTATCCAGTCCTTTCACCATTGGAAACATCATCTCCACATCCACCCTATCCAGTCCTTTCACCACAGGAAACATCCTCTCCACATCCACCCTATCCAGTCCTTTCACCACAGGAAACATCCTCTCCACATCCACCCTATCCAGTCCTTTCACCATAGGAAACATCATCTCCACGTCCACCCTATCCAGTCCTTTCACCACTGGAAACATCCTCTCCACATCCACCCTATCCAGTCCTTTCACCATAGGAAACATCCTCTCCACATCCACCCTATCCAGTCCTTTCACCATAGGAAACATCATCTCCACATCCACCCTATCCAGTCCTTTCACCATAGGAAACATCCTCTCCACATCCACCCTATCCAGTCCTTTCACCATAGGAAACATCCTCTCCACATCCACCCTATCCAGTCCTTTCACCACAGGAAACATCCTCTCCACATCCACCCTATCCAGTCCTTTCACCACTGGAAACATCCTCTCCACATCCTCCCTATCCAGTCCTTTCACCACAGGAAACATCCTCTCCACATCCACCCTATCCAGTCCTTTCACCTTAGGAAACATCATCTCCACATCCACCCTATCCAGTCCTTTCACCACAGGAAACATCCTCTCCACATCCACCCTATCCAGTCCATTCACCACAGGAAACATCCTCTCCACATCCACCCTATCCAGTCCTTTCACGACAGGAAACATCCTCTCCACATCCACCCTATCCAGTCCTTTCACCACAGGAAACATCCTCTCCACATCCACCCTATCCAGTCCTTTCACCACAGGAAACATCCTCTCCACATCCACCCTATCCAGTCCTTTCACCATAGGAAACATCCTCTCCACATCCACCCTATCCAGTCCTTTCACCACAGGAAACATCCTCTCCACATCCACCCTATCCAGTCCATTCACCACAGGAAACATCCTCTCCACATCCACCGTATGCAGTCCTTTCACCATAGGAAACATCATCTCCACATCCACCCTATCCAGTCCTTTCACCATAGGAAACATCATCTCCACATCCACCCTGTCCAGTCCTTTCACCACAGGAAACATCCTCTCCACATCCACCCTATCCAGTCCTTTCACCACAGGAAACATCATCTCCACGTCCACCCTATACAGTCCTTTCACCACAGGAAACATCCTCTCCACATCCACCCTATCCAGTCCTTTCACCACAGGAAACATCCTCTCCACATCCACCCTATCCAGTCCTTTCACCACTGGAAACATCCTCTCCACATCCTCCCTATCCAGTCCTTTCACCACAGGAAACATCCTCTGCACATCCACCCTATCCAGTCCTTTCACCACAGGAAACATCCTCTCCACATCCACCCTATCCAGTCCTTTCACCACAGGAAACATCCTCCCCACATCCACCCTATCCAGTCCTTTCACCACAGGAAACATCCTCTCCACATCCACCTTATCCAGTCCTTTCACCACAGGAAACATCCTCTCCACATCCACCCTATCCAGTCCATTCACCACAGGAAACATCCTCTCCACATCCACCCTATCCAGTCCATTCACCACAGGAAACATCCTCTCCACATCCACCCTATCCAGTCCATTCACCACAGGAAACATCCTCTCCACATCCACCCTAACCAGTCCATTCACCACAGGAAACATCCTCTCCACATCCACCCTATCCAGTCCTTTCACGACAGGAAACATCCTCTCCACATCCACCCTATCCAGTCCTTTCACGACAGGAAACATCCTCTCCACATCCACCCTATCCAGTCCTTTCACCACAGAAAACATCCTCTCCACATCCACCCTATCCAGTCCTTTCACCATAGGAATCATCCTCTCCCCATCCACCCTATCCACTCCTTTCACCACAGGAAACATCCTCTCCACATCCACCCTATCCAGTCCTTTCACCACAGGAAACATCCTCTCCACATCCACCCTATGCAGTCCTTTCACCACAGGAAACATCCTCTCCACATCCACCCTATCCAGTCCTTTCACCACAGGAAACATCCTCTCCACATCCACCCTATCCAGTCCTTTCACCACAGGAAACATCCTCTCCACATCCACCCTATCCAGTCCTTTCACCACTGGAAACATCCTCTCCACATCCTCCCTATCCAGTCCTTTCACCACAGGAAACATCCTCTCCACATCCACCCTATCCAGTCCTTTCACCACAGGAAACATCCTCTCCACATCCACCCTATCCAGTCCTTTCACCACTGGAAACATCCTCTCCACATCCTCCCTATCCAGTCCTTTCACCACAGGAAACATCCTCTCCACATCCACCCTATCCAGTCCTTTCACCACAGGAAACATCCTCTCCACATCCACCCTATCCAGTCCTTTCACCACAGGAAACATCCTCTCCACATCCACCCTATCCAGTCCTTTCACCATAGGAAACATCCTCTCCACATCCACTCTATCCAGTCCTTTCACCACAGGAAACATCCTCTCCACATCCACCCTATCCAGTCCTTTCACCATGGGAAACATCCTCTCCACATCCACCCTATCCAGTCCTTTCACCACAGGAATCATCCTCTCCACATCCACCCTATCCAGTCCTTTCACCACAGGAAACATCATCTCCACATCCACCCTAACCAGTCCTTTCACCACAGGAAACATCCTCTCCACATCCACCCTAACCAGTCCTTTCACCACAGGAAACATCCTCTCCACATCCACCCTATCCAGTCCTTTCACCACAGGAAACATCCTCTCCACATCCACCCTATCCAGTCCTTTCACCACTGGAAACATCCTCTCCACATCCTCCCTATCCAGTCCTTTCACCACAGGAAACATCCTCTCCACATCCACCCTATCCAGTCCTTTCACCACAGGAAACATCCTCTCCACATCCACCCTATCCAGTCCTTTCACCACTGGAAACATCCTCTCCACATCCTCCCTATCCAGTCCTTTCACCACAGGAAACATCCTCTCCACATCCACCCTATCCAGTCCTTTCACCACAGGAAACATCCTCTCCACATCCACCCTATCCAGTCCTTTCACCACAGGAAACATCCTCTCCACATCCACCCTATCCAGTCCTTTCACCATAGGAAACATCCTCTCCACATCCACTCTATCCAGTCCTTTCACCACAGGAAACATCCTCTCCACATCCACCCTATCCAGTCCTTTCACCATGGGAAACATCCTCTCCACATCCACCCTATCCAGTCCTTTCACCACAGGAATCATCCTCTCCACATCCACCCTATCCAGTCCTTTCACCATGGGAAACATCCTCTCCACATCCACCCTATCCAGTCCTTTCACCACAGGAATCATCCTCTCCACATCCACCCTATCCTGTCCTTTCACCACAGGAAACATCATCTCCACATCCACCCTAACCAGTCCTTTCACCACAGGAAACATCCTCTCCACATCCACCCTAACCAGTCCTTTCACCACAGGAAACATCCTCTCCAGATCCACCCTATCCAGTCCTTTCACCACAGGAAACATCCTCTCCACATCCACCCTATCCAGTCCTTTCACCACAGGAAACATCATCTCCACATCCACCCTATCCAGTCCTTTCACCATAGGAAACATCCTCTCCACATCCACCCTATCCAGTCCTTTCACCATAGGAAACATCCTCTCCACATCCACCCTATCCAGTCCTTTCACCACAGGAAACATCCTCTCCACATCCACCCTATCCAGTCCATTCACCACAGGAAACATCCTCTCCACATCCACCCTATCCATTCCTTTCACGACAGGAAACATCCTCTCCACATCCACCCTATCCAGTCCTTTCACCACAGGAAACATCCTCTCCACATCCACCCTATCCAGTCCTTTCACCACAGGAAACATCCTCTCCACATCCACCCTATCCAGTCCTTTCACCACAGGAAACATCCTCTCCACATCCACCCTATCCAGTCCTTTCACGACAGGAAACATTCTCTCCACATCCACCCTATCCAGTCCTTTCACCACAGGAAACATCCTCTCCACATCCACCCTATCCAGTCCTTTCACCACAGGAAACATCCTCTCCACATCCACCCTATCCAGTCCTTTCACCACAGTAAACATCCTCTCCACATCCACCCTATCCAGTCCTTTCACCACAGGAAACATCCTCTCCACATCCACCCAATCCAGTCCTTTCACCATAGGAAACATCCTCTCCACATCCACCCTATCCAGTCCTTTCACCACAGGAAACATCCTCTCCACAACCACCCTATCCAGTCCATTCACCACAGGAAACATCCTCTCCACATCCACCCTGTCCAGTCCTTTCACCACAGGAAACATCCTCTCCACATCCACCTTATCCAGTCCTTTCACCATAGGAAACATCATCTCCACATCCACCCTATCCAGTCCTTTCACCATAGGAAACATCCTCTCCACATCCACCCTATCCAGTCCTTTCACCACAGGAAACATCCTCTCCACATCCACCCTATCCAGTGCTTTCACATAGGAAACATCCTCTCCACATCCACCCTATCCAGTCCTTTCACCACAGGAAACATCCTCTCCACATCCACCCTATCCAGTCCTTTCACCATAGGAAACATCATCTCCACATCCACCCTATCCAGTCCATTCACCACAGGAAACATCCTCTCCACATCCACCCTATCCAGTCCTTTCACCATAGGAAACATCATCTCCACATCCACCCTATCCAGTCCTTTCACCACAGGAAACATCCTCTCCACATCCACCCTATCCAGTCCTTTCACCACAGGAAACATCCTCTCCACATCCACCCTATCCAGTCCTTTCACCATAGGAAACATCATCTCCACGTCCACCCTATCCAGTCCTTTCACCACTGGAAACATCCTCTCCACATCCACCCTATCCAGTCCTTTCACCATAGCAAACATCCTCTCCACATCCACCCTATCCAGTCCTTTCACCATAGGAAACATCATCTCCACATCCACCCTATCCAGTCCTTTCACCATAGGAAACATCCTCTCCACATCCACCCTATCCAGTCCTTTCACCATAGGAAACATCCTCTCCACATCCACCCTATCCAGTCCTTTCACCACAGGAAACATCCTCTCCACATCCACCCTATCCAGTCCTTTCACCACTGGAAACATCCTCTCCACATCCTCCCTATCCAGTCCTTTCACCACAGGAAACATCCTCTCCACATCCACCCTATCCAGTCCTTTCACCTTAGGAAACATCATCTCCACATCCACCCTATCCAGTCCTTTCACCACAGGAAACATCCTCTCCACATCCACCCTATCCAGTCCATTCACCACAGGAAACATCCTCTCCACATCCACCCTATCCAGTCCTTTCACGACAGGAAACATCCTCTCCACATCCACCCTATCCAGTCCTTTCACCACAGGAAACATCCTCTCCACATCCACCCTATCCAGTCCTTTCACCACAGGAAACATCCTCTCCACATCCACCCTATCCAGTCCTTTCACCATAGGAAACATCCTCTCCACATCCACCCTATCCAGTCCTTTCACCACAGGAAACATCCTCTCCGCATCCACCCTATCCAGTCCTTTCACCACAGGAAACATCCTCTCCACATCCACCGTATGCAGTCCTTTCACCATAGGAAACATCATCTCCACATCCACCCTATCCAGTCCTTTCACCATAGGAAACATCATCTCCACATCCACCCTGTCCAGTCCTTTCACCACAGGAAACATCCTCTCCACATCCACCCTATCCAGTCCTTTCACCACAGGAAACATCATCTCCACGTCCACCCTATACAGTCCTTTCACCACAGGAAACATCCTCTCCACATCCACCCTATCCAGTCCTTTCACCACAGGAAACATCCTCTCCACATCCACCCTATCCAGTCCTTTCACCACTGGAAACATCCTCTCCACATCCTCCCTATCCAGTCCTTTCACCACAGGAAACATCCTCTCCACATCCACCCTGTCCAGTCCTTTCACCACAGGAAACATCCTCTCCACATCCACCCTATCCAGTCCTTTCACCACAGGAAACATCATCTCCACGTCCACCCTATACAGTCCTTTCACCACAGGAAACATCCTCTCCACATCCACCCTATCCAGTCCTTTCACCACAGGAAACATCCTCTCCACATCCACCCTATCCAGTCCTTTCACCACTGGAAACATCCTCTCCACATCCTCCCTATCCAGTCCTTTCACCACAGGAAACATCCTCTCCACATCCACCCTATCCAGTCCTTTCACCACAGGAAACATCCTCTCCACATCCACCCTATCCAGTCCTTTCACCACAGGAAACATCCTCCCCACATCCACCCTATCCAGTCCTTTCACCACAGGAAACATCCTCTCCACATCCACCTTATCCAGTCCTTTCACCACAGGAAACATCCTCTCCACATCCACCCTATCCAGTCCATTCACCACAGGAAACATCCTCTCCACATCCACCCTATCCAGTCCATTCACCACAGGAAACATCCTCTCCACATCCACCCTATCCAGTCCATTCACCACAGGAAACATCCTCTCCACATCCACCCTAACCAGTCCATTCACCACAGGAAACATCCTCTCCACATCCACCCTATCCAGTCCTTTCACGACAGGAAACATCCTCTCCACATCCACCCTATCCAGTCCTTTCACGACAGGAAACATCCTCTCCACATCCACCCTATCCAGTCCTTTCACCACAGGAAACATCCTCTCCACATCCACCCTATCCAGTCCTTTCACCATAGGAAACATCCTCTCCCCATCCACCCTATCCACTCCTTTCACCACAGGAAACATCCTCTCCACATCCACCCTATCCAGTTCTTTCACCACAGGAAACATCCTCTCCACATCCACCCTATGCAGTCCTTTCACCACAGGAAACATCCTCTCCACATCCACCCTATCCAGTCCTTTCACCACAGGAAACATCCTCTCCACATCCACCCTATCCAGTCCTTTCACCACAGGAAACATCCTCTCCACATCCACCCTATCCAGTCCTTTCACCACTGGAAACATCCTCTCCACATCCTCCCTATCCAGTCCTTTCACCACAGGAAACATCCTCTCCACATCCACCCTATCCAGTCCTTTCACCACAGGAAACATCCTCTCCACATCCACCCTATCCAGTCCTTTCACCACTGGAAACATCCTCTCCACATCCTCCCTATCCAGTCCTTTCACCACAGGAAACATCCTCTCCACATCCACCCTATCCAGTCCTTTCACCACAGGAAACATCCTCTCCACATCCACCCTATCCAGTCCTTTCACCACAGGAAACATCCTCTCCACATCCACCCTATCCAGTCCTTTCACCATAGGAAACATCCTCTCCACATCCACTCTATCCAGTCCTTTCACCACAGGAAACATCCTCTCCACATCCACCCTATCCAGTCCTTTCACCATGGGAAACATCCTCTCCACATCCACCCTATCCAGTCCTTTCACCACAGGAATCATCCTCTCCACATCCACCCTATCCAGTCCTTTCACCACAGGAAACATCCTCTCCACATCCACCCTAACCAGTCCTTTCACCACAGGAAACATCCTCTCCACATCCACCCTAACCAGTCCTTTCACCACAGGAAACATCCTCTCCACATCCACCCTATCCAGTCCTTTCACCACAGGAAACATCCTCTCCACATCCACCCTATCCAGTCCTTTCACCACAGGAAACATCATCTCCACATCCACCCTATCCAGTCCTTTCACCATAGGAAACATCCTCTCCACATCCACCCTATCCAGTCCTTTCACCATAGGAAACATCCTCTCCACATCCACCCTATCCAGTCCTTTCACCACAGGAAACATCCTCTCCACATCCACCCTATCCAGTCCATTCACCACAGGAAACATCCTCTCCACATCCACCCTATCCATTCCTTTCACGACAGGAAACATCCTCTCCACATCCACCCTATCCAGTCCTTTCACCACAGGAAACATCCTCTCCACATCCACCCTATCCAGTCCTTTCACCACAGGAAACATCCTCTCCACATCCACCCTATCCAGTCCTTTCACCATAGGAAACATCATCTCCACATCCACCCTATCCAGTCCTTTCACCATAGGAAACATCATCTCCACATCCACCCTATCCAGTCCTTTCACCATAGGAAACATCCTCTCCACATCCACCCTATCCAGTCCTTTCATCATAGGAAACATCCTCTCCACATCCACCCTATCCAGTCCTTTCACCACAGGAAACATCCTCTCCACATCCACCCTATCCAGTCCTTTCACCACTGGAAACATCCTCTCCACATCCTCCCTATCCAGTCCTTTCACCACAGGAAACATCATCTCCACATCCACCCTATCCAGTCCTTTCACCATAGGAAACATCCTCTCCACATCCACCCTATCCAGTCCTTTCACCATAGGAAACATCCTCTCCACATCCACCCTATCCAGTCCTTTCACCACTGGAAACATCCTCTCCACATCCTCCCTATCCAGTCCTTTCACCACTGGAAACATCCTCTCCACATCCACCCTATGCAGTCCTTTCTCCACAGGAAACATCCTCTGCACATCCACCCTATCCAGTCCTTTCACCACAGGAAACATCCTCTCCACATCCACCCTATCCAGTCCTTTCACCATCGGAAACATCCTCCCCACATCCACCCTATCCAGTCCTTTCAACATTCAGTAGGTTTCAATGAGATCTCCCCATATTCTTCTAAATTCCAGTGAGTACAGGCCCAAAGCTGCCAAATGCTCTTCATATGTTAACCCCTTCATTCCCGGCATCATCCTCGTGAACTTCCTCTGGACTCTCTCCAATAACAACACATCCTTTCTGAGATATCAAAACTGAGGCCCAAAACTGTTGATAATACTCCGTGTGGCCTGACTAGTGTCTTATAAAGGCTCAGCATTATGTCCTTGTTTTTATATTTTATTCCTCTTGAAATAAGTATCAACATTGCATTTGCCGCCTTTACCACAGATTCAATCTGTAAATTAACCTTCTTGCCTAAGTCCCTCTGCACCTCTAATGTTTGAACTTCTCCCCATTTGGATAATCGTCCACACTGTTGTTCCTTTTACCAAAATGCATTTTCATACATTTTCCAGCACTGTATTCCATCTGCCACTTTTTTGGCCATTCTTCCATTTTGTCTGTCCTGCTGTAAATGCATTGCTTCCTCAGCACTACCCACTCCTCCAACTATCTTCTTATCATCTGCAAACTGTGCCTCAAAGCCCTCAATTCACTGACATTGTGTAGCAGTCCAATACTGACCCCGAGAAACACCACTACTCACGAGCAGCCGACTAGAAACCCCCCCCCCCCTTATTCCCACTTGCTGCCTCCTGCCTGTCAGCCATTCTATTCATGCCAGTATATTTCCTGTAATGCCATAGGATTTTATCTTGTTAAATAACCTCATGTGAGCCACCTTATCAAACGCCTTCTGAAATGGCATCCACTGTCTCTCCTTCGCTGGTTACTTCCTTGAAGAACTCTAACAGATTTGTCAGGGAAGGTTTTCCGTTTCAGAAACCATGCTGACTTTGACTTATTATCATTAGTCTCCAAGTACTTCAAAACTCATCCTTAATAATAGACACCAACACATTCCCAACCACTGAAGCTAGGCTAACTGACCTATAATTTCCTCTCCTTTGCCTTCTTCCCTTCTTAAAGAGTGGAGTGACATTTACAGTCTTCCATTCCTCTGGGACCATAGCAGAGTCAAGTGATTCTTGAAAGATCATGACCAATGCATCTGTTATCTCTTCAGCAAGCTCTCTCAGGGCTCTGGGATGTCGTCCATCTGGTCCAGGTGCCTTATCTACTTTAAGACCTTTTTGAGTGTGCCTAGCATTTTTTCCTTTGTAGCAGCAATAGCACTCACTCATGAACCTCTGGCACACTGCTCGTGTCTTCCACGGTGAAGACTGATGCAAAATACTCATTTAGTTCTCTGCCATTTCTTTGTCCCCCATTACTACCTCACCAGCATCACTTTCCAGTGGTCTAATATCGACTCTCACCTCCCTTTTTCTCTCTATATAACTGAAAAAAAACTTCTAGTATCCTGCTTATATTATTTATATTATTTCATATTTTCCCTCCCTATAGCTTTCTAGATGCCTTTTGTTGGGTTTTAACAGCTTCCTAATCATTCAACTTCCCATTCACTTTTGCTACCTTATATGCCCTTTCCTTGTCTTTTATGCAGTCCTTAACTTTCTTTGTCAGCCACAGTTGCCATTTGAGAACTACTTTTTCTGTGGGACATATCTATGCAGTGCCTTGTGAACTGTTTGCAGAAACTTCAGCCATCTCTGCTGTGCCAGTATCCCCCTCCAATCTACCTGGGCAAGCTCCTCTCATGCCTCTGTAATTCCGTTCATTCCATTGTGAGACTGATACATACGACTTACGCTTCTCCTTCGCAACTTGCAGTATGAATTCAATCATATTGTGATCCCTTCCTCAGGGTTCCTTCACATTAAGCACCCTGATAAGATCTGGGTTATTAAGCAACACCCAATCTAAGATTGCCTTTCCCCAGGTAGGCTGAAGCCATCTCAAAAACCATCTCGTTCTCATTGAACAAATTCCCTCTCTTGTGGTTCAGCACCAAACTGATTTTCCCAATCCCCTGGCATTTCGGGGCAGTCTTGGACAAGAGGACACAGCCTCAGGGTAGAGAGGTATCCATTTCGAACAGAGATGCGGAGGAATTTCTTTAGCCGGAGGGTGGTGAACTTGTGGAATTTATGACAGGAGGCCAGGTCATCGGGTGTATTTGAGACAGAGCTTGATAGACCCTTGATTGGACGTGACGGCGAAGGTTACAGGGAGAAGGGTGGGTGTGTGACTGAGCAGGAGAAAGTACGATCAACCATGATTGAATGGCAGAACAGACTCGATGGGCCAAATGGCCTAATTCTGCTCCTCTGCCTTATGGTTCCCCACTGCAGTTGTGACATTATCCACTTTTCCAGCTCCCTTTGCAATCTTGGCTACTATTTGGAAGCCTGTATATGATTCCCATAATGTTTCTTTCACGCTTGCAGTTTCTTAACTCCCCCCACAAAGACACAATATTCTCTGACCCTATGTCACCTCTTTCTGGAGATGTAATTCCATCTCTTACTAACAGAGTCACAGCACCACCTACACCTTCCTGCCTGTCCTTTCAATACAAAGCATATCCTTCGATCATAAGCCCCCAACTATGATGTCTATATTGTCACACCGACCAATCTCTCATTGTGCCGCGAGTTCGTCCCCCTTATTCTGAATACTACATGCATTTAAATACAGCACCTTGAGTACTGCATTCTTTGCCTTTTTGAATTTTGCCTCTGTGGTACAATTTGACTCTTTGCTCGGTCTGCATTTGTACCCAATCATTGGCTTGTCCTTCCTTACATTCACGTTACACCCATCATCTGCTTGTAAACCTGCCCACTGCAGCATATCCTCAGCCACACATTCATCTGCCAAATCATCCTATTTTTACCCTCACTGGTGCATGGCACAGGCAGTAATCTGGAGATTACTACCCTAGAGGTCCTGTTTTTTAGCTTTCTATCTGGTTCCCTAAAATCTCTATCAGGACCTCTTCCTTCCTGCCTGCATTGTTCATGCAGTATGTACTAAGACTGGGCCACAGCCCCAGACTCAGAGTCAAAGACCCAGTTGCTGTGGCTCCCCCCACCCCCGCCCCCGATAGGTTTTCTCCCTCAACAATAAACAAATTGGTATCAGTATTTTTGCGGTGAACGGCCATGAGGGTACTCTGCACTGGTTGTCCATTTTGCTTCCTTCTCCTCACAGTCACCCAGTTACCTGCCTCCCGCAGGCTCGAGGTGACTGTCAGTCACTTCTTCGTTCTCCCATATGAGCTGAAGGTCATGGAGCTGCAGTTGCAGTTCCTTAATACCTTCTCTGAGGAGCTGCAGCCCAGTGCACCTGGTGCAAATGTGGTGGGCTGTGAGGCTGGAGGTCTGTCTCCCTGAATTCCCACATCTCACACACAGAACAAAACGCAGCCCCCGGAGCCATTCTCGAGCCAGACTTTGGAATTCATTTGCTACGTCATCTGTATGGCCTCTCCGTGGAACTTACGGTTTTTCTTCGGGTGTGCTGGATTCCAAAACATACTCATGGTTTGAAGGTTAATTGGTCACCGTAAATTGTCCCATACTGACTCTGGGGTTAAATTAGGGGTTGCTTGGTGCAACAGCCCCCATTCCCCCATGTGTCTTGATAAATCAATCAATCTTCTTTCACTCTCCCATCAAATGGTCCATGAACGCTGCCTCACTATTCCTTGTTCTACTGTCTTACACTCCCTACCTTTGGATTGATTTGTGGTTGATTGTAACTTAGTGATTTTATATACAGCAATGTGCCGCTGCAGGGCAACAGCATGCCGCTGATTTCTGATCTCATCTCATGTTTAAACAGCGACCTCTAATCCTTAAGGATTAACCCATCGGTGCACCCCCTGAAGCCCAGTTTGACCCTGGCTTCCAGTGCTGTCTGCATGTTCTCCCTGTGACCCCATGGGTTCCCCACCACCATCCCCGGAACTCCCAGTAATTCTATGTCTTTGCTGTGCAGAATTGCAAATTTTGTGACATCTAAATTAGTGATAATGAACCTGATTCTGCTTCTAAAATCCATCCCCAACATCCCCCAATGTCCCGAATCGATTTCCCGTTAAGGTGCCCCAACCGGCAGGACACCCCAGGTGTAATGCAGGGCTCGGGAGGTCACCCTTCTCTGGTCTTGCAGGTTGAGTTGGTGGTGAAGAAGGCAAGTACAATGTTAGTATTCATTCCTAGAGGACTAGAATATTAAAGCGAGGATGTGACGCTGAGGCTTTATGAAGCACTGGCGAGACCTCACTTGGAGTATTTTGAGCTGTTTTGGATCCCTTATCCAAAAAAGGGATGTGCTGGCTTTGAGAGGATTCAGAGGGGGTTCGGAGAATGATTCAGAGGAGTTTAAAAGAACGAGGAGGGATTTAAAGGACTAGATAGGGAGAATGTTTCCTATGGTGGGTGAGTCTTGACCAGGTGGCACAAACTGAGAATACAAGCACATAAGAGGAGGAATTTCTTTCTTAGACAGAGGGTGGTGAATCTGTGGAATTTATTGCCACAGACGGCTATGGAGGCCAAGTCATTGGAGATATTTAAAGCAGAGGTTGATAGGTTATCGACTAGTCAGGGTTTCAAAGGTTAGAGATAGAAGACAGAAAAGTGGTTGAAAAGGATAATAAATCAGCCATGATGGAATAGTGGAGCAGGCTTGATGAGGCTTGTGCCTTACTGTCTCCGAGGGCTGAACCAGCTGTCCGAGGCTGGGCTGTAAGAGAAATGAGCTGAAGAAGATTGATGGTTGATGTAGCCAGATGTGGGGAGGTGAAATCTGGAGATGCAGCCATTCTGCATGATCGCCAGTGAGTGTCAGGAACTTTTCTCCATTTCCAACTCCTGATCCGTGATACAAGAACAAATGCTTCCCTAAAGGCCATAAACCCTGGAGATTCTGCAGGTGCTGGAAGTCCAGAGCAAAACACACAAAACTCAGCAGGCCAGCAGGCATCTAAAGAAATGAACAAACAGGACTGGAAAGGGAGGGGGCAGAAGCCAGCATAAGATGGATGGGGAGGGGTACAAACTGGCAGGAGATGGTGAGACCAGGTGGGGGTGGAATCGATGTGAGAGGCTGGGAGGTGATAGGTGAAGGACAATTGAACATGGGAGAAATGGAGAGGAACCAGATGAAGATGATGGACAGGTGAGAAGAAAGGATGAGAGGGTAACCGGAATGGGGGATAGAAAAAGAGAGAAGAGGGAGGGGGACAGAAATCAGTACTTTCAGGCTGGAGGCTACCCAAGTGCGATATGAGCGGTTGCTTCTCCTGCCTGTCAGTAGAGGAGGCCAATGCATTTTCGGGGGGAAGCTTGACAGGGGGGCTCATGAAAGGGGGATCTCTGGGAGGGAGATATGGAACTAGGGAGTCCAATTTAAGGGTATGGGTATAGAAGAGTTCCTTGTGTTTGCAGGGGGAGGCTGCCCCCCCCATCACTTACCATTCCCTCTGCCTGCCCCAACAGGCAATCGATGATGATTGTAACCAGACTGGTCAGATGACAGCCGCTCTTCTTGATTGGCCACAGGTAGGGAGGAGGAAGGAAGGACATTCAGGGATAAGCACTGTGGGTGGGACGTTAAGAAGGGAGCACTGTGGGAAAGGCAATGAGGGCCCATGGGAGGGCCGGTGATAAGGAAGTGCCTTGGGTGGGGCGGTGAGCGGTGAGCACCATGGGAGTGAGCGGTTCAAAGTGAGCGCTGTGGGAGGGGTGGTGAGGAGGGAGTGCGAGGGAGGGGTGGTGAGGAGGGAGCGCTGTGGGAGGGGTGGTGAGGAGGGAGGACCGGTGATGAGGGAGTGCCGTGGGAGGGGTGGTGAGGAGGGAGGACCGGTGATGAGGGAGTGCTGTGGGAGGGGTGGTGAGGAGGGAGGACCGGTGATGAGGGAGCGCTGTGGGAGGGGTGGTGAGGAGGGAGGACCGGTGATGAGGGAGCGCTGTGGGAGGGGTGGTGAGGAGGGAGGACCGGTGATGAGGGAGTGCTGTGGGAGGGGTGGTGAGGAGGGAGGGGTGGTGAGGAGGGAGCGCTGTGGGAGGGGAGGTGAGGAGGGAGGACCGGTGATGAGGGAGCGCTGTGAGAGGGGTGGTGAGGAGGGAGGACCGGTGATGAGTGAGCGCTGTGGGAGGGGTGGTGAGGAGGGAGGACCGGTGATGAGGGAGCGCTGTGAGAGGGGTGGTGAGGAGGGAGCGCTGTGGGAGGGGTGGTGAGGAGGGAGCGCGAGGGAGGGGTGGTGAGGAGGGAGGACCGGTGATGAGGGAGCGCTGTGGGAGGGGTGGTGAGGAGGGAGTGCGAGGGAGGGGTGGTGAGGAGGGAGTGCGAGGGAGGGGTGGTGAGGAGGGAGCGCTGTGGGAGGGGTGGTGAGGAGGGAGTGCGAGGGAGGGGTGGTGAGGAGGGAGAGCCATGGGAGGGGTGGTGAGGAGGGAGGACCGGTGATGAGGGAGCGCTGCGAGAGGGGTGGTGAGGAGGGAGGACCGGTGATGAGGGAGCGCCGTGGGAGGGGTGGTGAGGAGGGAGGACCGGTGATGAGGGAGCGCCGTGGGAGGGGTGGTGAGGAGGGAGGACCGGTGATGAGGGAGCGCTGTGGGAGGGGTGGTGAGGAGGGAGGACCGGTGATGAGTGAGCGCTGTGGGAGGGGTGGTGAGGAGGGAGGACCGGTGATGAGGGAGCGCTGTGGGAGGGGTGGTGAGGAGGGAGGACCGGTGATGAGGGAGTGCCGTGGGAGGGGTGGTGAGGAAGGAGTGCGAGGGAGGGGTGGTGAGGAGGGAGTGCGAGGGAGGGGTGGTGAGGAGGGATGACCAGTGATGAGGGAGCGCCGTGGGAGGGGTGGTGAGGAGGGAGGACCGGTGATGAGGGAGCGCTGTGGGAGGGGTGGTGAGGAGGGAGGACCGGTGATGAGGGAGCGCTGTGGGAGGGGTGGTGAGGAGGGAGTGCGAGGGAGGGGTGGTGAGGAGGGATGACCAGTGATGAGGGAGCGCCGTGGGAGGGGTGGTGAGGAGGGAGGACCGGTGATGAGGGAGCGCTGTGAGAGGGGTGGTGAGGAGGGAGTGCGAGGGAGGGGTGGTGAGGAGGGAGGACCGGTGATGAGGGAGCGCTGCGAGAGGGGTGGTGAGGAGGGAGGACCGGTGATGAGGGAGCGCCGTGGGAGGGGTGGTGAGGAGGGAGGACCGGTGATGAGGGAGCGCCGTGGGAGGGGTGGTGAGGAGGGAGGACCGGTGATGAGGGATTGACGAATGAGGGGTGGTGAGGAGGGAGGACCGGTGATGAGGGAGCGCCATGGGAGGGGTGGTGAGGAGGGAGGACCAGTGATGAGGGAGCGCTGTGGGAGGGGTGGTGAGGAGGGAGGACCGGTGATGAGGGAGCGCTGCGAGAGGGGTGGTGATGAGGGAGTGCGAGGGAGAGGCACAGACTGACTGTCTTTCTACCCGACAGGGCACATTTGCATCGGAGGTGAAGGTGGAGGATGGGCAACTGGAGGTGGTGAGGGAGGTGGATGGGGGACTGGAGACAGTATCCCTGCGGCTCCCTGCCGTGCTCACCTCAGACCTCCGACTCAACGAGCCGAGATACGCCACACTGCCCAACATCATGGTGAGCCCCTCTCTTTCACCCTGCGTCCCTCACTCTCAGCCACTCTTCATCACTCCCTCCTCCCTCACTGTCTCACCGGTCTCTCCCTACTCTGTCTCAGCAAGCCGAGACTACAACAGCATGCTGATCCTTTCCATGGCTCGTCATCGAGAACACTGTAGTAAATGTAAATACACAGGACTGACTGTGTAGATCGATCGATTGCATGTCCATAAACTGACAGGACTGTCTGAACACAAGGGAACCGACAGGAAGTGGTAAAGTGCTGCTGGCTGATGGTGTGGGATGTGGAGGGTGTGAGTGGAGGTGTGGGATGTGGAGGGGTGGGTTAGTGATGGTGTGGGATGTGGAGGGTGGGTTAGTGATGGTGTGGGATGTGGAGGGGTGGGTCACTGATGGTGTGGGATGTGGAGGGTGGGTTAGTGATGCTGTGGGATGTGGAGGGGTGGGTTAGTAGTGGTGTGGGATGTGGAGGGGTGGGTTAGTGGAGGTGTGGGATGGGGAGGGGTGGGTTGGTGGTGGTGTGGGATGTGGAGGGGTGGGTTAGTGGTGGTGTGGGATGTGGAGGGTGGGTTAGTGATGGTGTGGGATGTGGAGGGTGGGTTAGCGATGGTGTGGGATGTGGAGGGGTGGGTCACTGATGGTGTGGGATGTGGAGGGTGGGTTAGCGATGGTGTGGGATGTGGAGGGGTGGGTCACTGATGGTGTGGGATGTGGAGGGGTGGGTTAGTAGTGGTGTGGGATGTGGAGGGGTGGGTTAGTGGTGGTGTGGGATGTGGAGGGTGGGTTAGTGATGGTGTGGGATGTGGAGGGTGGGTTAGTGGTGGTGGGGGATGTGGAGGGTGGATTAGTGATGGTGTGGGATGTGGAGGGTGGGTTAGTGGTGGTGGGGGATGTGGAGGGTGGGTTAGTGATGGTGTGGGATGTGGAGGGTGGGTTAGTGATGGTGTGGGATGTGGAGGGGTGGGTTAGTGGTGGTGTGGGATGTGGAGGGTGGGTTAGTGATGCTGTGGGATGTGGAGGGGTGGGTTAGTGATGGTGTGGGATGTGGAGGGGTGGGTTAGTGGTGGTGTGGGATGTGGAGGGTGGGTTAGTGATGGAGTGGGATGTGGAGGGTGGGTTAGTGATGGTGTGGGATGTGGAGGGGTGGGTTAGTGGTGGTGTGGGATGTGGAGGGTGGGTTAGTGATGCTGTGGGATGTGGAGGGGTGGGTCAGTGATGGTGTGGGATGTGGAGGGGTGGGTTAGTGATGGTGTGGGATGTGGAGGGGTGGGTTAATGATGGTGTGGGATGTGGAGGGGTGGGTTAGTGATGGTGTGGGATGTGGAGGGATGGGTTAGTGATGGTGTGGGATGTGGAGGGGTGGGTTAGTGATGGTGTGGGATGTGGAGGGGTGGGTTAGTGATGGTGTGGGATGTGGAGGGGTGGGTTAGTGATGGTGTGGGATGTGGAGGGGTGGGTTAGTGATGGTGTGGGATGTGGAGGGGTGGGTTAGTGATGGTGTGGGATGTGGAGGGGTGGGTTAGTGATGGTGTGGGATGTGGTGGGGTGGGTTAGTGGTGGTGTGGGATGTGGAGGGTGGGTTAGTGATGGTGTGGGGTGTGGAGGGGTGGGTTAGTGGTGGTGTGGAATGTGGAGGGGTGGGTTAGTGGTGGTGTGGGGTGTGGAGGGGTGGGTTAGTGATGATGTGATGTGGAGGGGTGGGTTAGTGATGATGTGATGTGGAGGGGTGGGTTAGTGATGATGTGAGATGTGGTGGGGTGGGTTAGTGGTGGTGTGGGATGTGGAGGGTGGGTTAGTGATGATGTGAGATGTGGAGGGGTGGGTTAGTGATGATGTGAGATGTGGTGGGGTGGGTTAGTGGTGGTGTGGGATGTGGAGGGGTGGGTTAGTGGTGGTGTGGGATGTGGAGGGTGGGTTAGTGATGATGTGGGATGTGGAGGGGTGGGTCAGTCGTGGTGTGGGGTGTGGAGGGGTGGGTTAGTGGTGATGTGGGGGGGGATGAGTCAGTGGGTGGAGGTGTTGATCAGCCTTACTGCTTGGGGAAGGGAACATTTGAGTCTGGTGGTCTGGAGAGGGCACTGCATCAAGCACACCTCCATTTTACATCAAAACATGCAGTAAAATGTGTCATTTGCAGTAACAGCCAACACACCTGAACGTACGCGATGGGAGACCCAGAACCGTTGCCACACATGTCTGCACCCAGATAGCAAGCCCGTTGTGACCAGTAAAATGACACACAGTGAAAACATGCTTCGTTCCTCCCTCACACCCATCCGCACAACGAAATCTAAACTGACATTCCATGTGGAGTCACTCCCTCCCTCTCATTTCACCTCCCTCCATCACACCCCTCTCTCTCACCCTCCCTGTCTGTCTCTTCACCCACGCCTATCTCGCACAATCCTTGCCTTACCCCAATCCATTCTTAACACCCGTTACCCTCCCTCTCTGCCTCACTCCGCTCTGAACCCCGACACACCTCACTCCATCCATCACTCCCCGTCACCCTCCCTCGCTCTCTCCCGCAATGAACCCCTGCCTAACCCACTCATCCTCACTCACACACTCCCTCTCTGTCTCCCTCACCTCTAAACGCTGACAAACCCCACTCCGTCCATCACTCCCCATCACCCTCCCTCTGTCTCCTCCCACACTAAACCCCTGTCTGACCCAGTCATCCCCACTCTCACCCTCCATCTCTCTCCTCCCACACTAAACCCCTGTCTGACCCACTGATCCCCACTCCCTCTGTCTCCTCCCACACTAAACCCCTGTCTGACCCACTCATCCCCACTCTCACCCTCCCTCTGTCTCCTCCCACACTAAACCCCTGTCTGACCCACTCATCCCCACTCTCACCCTCCCTCTGTCTCCTCCCACACTAAACCCCTGTCTGACCCACACATCCCCACTCTCACCCTCCCTCTGTCTCCTCCCACAATAAACCCCTGTCTGACCCACACATCCCCACTCTCACCCTCCCTCTGTCTCCTCCCACACTAAACCCCTGTCAGACCCACTCATCCCCACTCTCACCCTCCCTCTGTCTCCTCCCACACTAAACCCCTGTCTGACCCACTCATCCCCACTCTCACACTCCCTCTGTCTCCTCCCACACTAAACCCCTGTCTGACCCACTCATCCCCACTCTCACCCTCCCTCTGTCTCCTCCCACACTAAACCCCTGTCTGACCCACTCCGTCCATCACTCTCACCCTCCCTCTGTCTCCTCCCACACTAAACCCCTGTCTGACCCACACATCCCCACTCTCACCCTCCCTCTGTCTCCTCCCACACTAAACCCCTGTCTGACCCACTCATCCCCACTCTCACCCTCCCTCTGTCTCCTCCCACACTAAACCCCTGTCTGACCCACACATCCCCACTCTCACCCTCCCTCTGTCTCCTCCCACACTAAACCCCTGTCTGACCCACTCCGTCCATCACTCTCACCCTCCCTCTGTCTCCTCCCACACTAAACCCCTGTCTGACCCACTCATCCCCACTCTCACCCTCCCTCTGTCTCCTCCCACACTAAACCCCTGTCTGACCCACTCATCCTCACTCTCACCCTCCCTCTGTCTCCTCCCACACTAAACCCCTGTCTGACCCACTCATCCACACTCTCACCCTCCCTCTGTCTCCTCCCACACTAAACCTCTGTCTGACCCACTCCGTCCATCACTCTCACCCTCCCTCTGTCTCCTCCCACACTAAACCCCTGTCTGACCCACTCATCACCACTCTCACCCTCCCTCTGTCTCCTCCCACACTAAACCCCTGTCAGACCCACTCATCCCCACTCTCACCCTCCCTCTGTCACCTCCCACACTAAACCCCTGTCTGACCCACTCATCCCCACTCTCACCCTCCCTCTGTCTCCTCCCACACTAAACCCCTGTCTGACCCACTCATCCCCACTCTCACCCTCCCTCTGTCTCCTCCCACACTAAACCCCTGTCTGACCCACTCCGTCCATCACTCTCACCCTCCCTCTGTCTCCTCCCACACTAAACCCCTGTCTGACCCACTCATCCCCACTCTCACCCTCCCTCTGTCTCCTCCCACACTGAACCCCTGTCTGACACACTCATCCTCACTCTCACCCTCCCTCTGTCTCCTCCCACACTAATACCCTGTCTGATCCACTCATCCTCACTCTCATCCTCCCTCTGTCTCCTCCCACACTAAACCCCTGTCTGACCCACTCATCCCCACTCTCACCCTCCCTCTGTCTCCTCCCACACTAAACCCCTGTCTGACCCACTCATCCCCACTCTCACCCTCCCTCTGTCTCCTCCCACACTAAACCCCTGTCTGACCCACACATCCCCACTCTCACCCTCCCTCTGTCTCCTCCCACAATAAACCCCTGTCTGACCCACACATCCCCACTCTCACCCTCCCTCTGTCTCCTCCCACACTAAACCCCTGTCAGACCCACTCATCCCCACTCTCACCCTCCCTCTGTCTCCTCCCACACTAAACCCCTGTCTGACCCACTCATCCCCACTCTCACCCTCCCTCTGTCTCCTCCCACACTAAACCCCTGTCTGACCCACTCATCCCCACTCTCACCCTCCCTCTGTCTCCTCCCACACTAAACCCCTGTCTGACCCACTCCGTCCATCACTCTCACCCTCCCTCTGTCTCCTCCCACACTAAACCCCTGTCTGACCCACTCATCCCCACTCTCACCCTCCCTCTGTCTCCTCCCACACTAAACCCCTGTCTGACCCACACATCCCCACTCTCACCCTCCCTCTGTCTCCTCCCACACTAAACCCCTGTCTGACCCACACATCCCCACTCTCACCCTCCCTCTGTCTCCTCCCACACTAAACCCCTGTCTGACCCACACATCCCCACTCTCACCCTCCCTCTGTCTCCTCCCACACTAAACCCCTGTCTGACCCATTCATCCCCACTCTCACCCTCCCTCTGTCTCCTCCCACACTAAACCCCTGTCTGACCCACTACGTCCATCACTCTCACCCTCCCTCTGTCTCCTCCCACACTAAACCCCTGTCTGACCCACTCCGTCCATCACTCTCACCCTCCCTCTGTCTCCTCCCACACTAAACCCCTGTCTGACACACTCATCCCCACTCTCACCCTCCCTCTGTCTCCTCCCACACTAAACCCCTGTCTGACCCACTCATCCCCACTCTAACCCTCCCTCTTTCTCCTCCCACACTAAACCGCTGTCTGACCCACTCATCCCCACTCTCACCCTCCCTCTGTCTCCTCCCACACTGAACCCCTGTCTGACCCACACATCCCCACTCTCACCCTCCCTCTGTCTCCTCCCACACTAAACCCCTGTCTGACCCACTCATCCTCACTCTCACCCTCCCTCTGTCTCCTCCCACACTAAACCCCTGTCTGATCCACTCATCCTCACTCTCATCCTCCCTCTGTCTCCTCCCACACTAAACCCCTGTCTGACCCACTCCGTCCATCACTCTCACCCTCCCTCTGTCTCCTCCCACACTAAACCCCTGTCTGATCCACTCATCCCCAGTCTCACCCTCCCTCTGTCTCCTCCCACACTAAACGCCTGTCTGACCCACTCCGTCAATCACTGTCACCCTCCATCTGTCTCCTCCCACACTAAACCCCTGTCTGACCCACTCATCCCCACTCTCACCCTCCCTCTGTCTCCTCCCACACTAAACCCCTGTCTGACCCACTCATCCTCACTCTCACCCTCCCTCTGTCTCCTCCCACACTAAACCCCTGTCTGACCCACTCATCCCCACTCTCACCCTCCCTCTGTCTCCTCCCACACTAAATCCCTGTCAGACCCACTCATCCCCACTCTCACCCTCCCTCTGTCTCCTCCCACACTAAACCCCTGTCTGACCCACTCATCCCCACTCTCACCCTCCCTCTGTCTCCTCCCACACTAAACCCCTGTCTGACCCACTCCGTCCATCACTCCCCGTCACCCTCCCTCTGTCTCCTCCCACACTAAACCCCTGTCTGACCCACTCCGTCCATCACTCTCACCCTCCCTCTGTCTCCTCCCACACTAAACCCCTGTCTGACCCACTCATCCCCACTCTCACCCTCCCTCTGTCTCCTCCCACACTGAACCCCTGTCTGACACACTCATCCTCACTCTCACCCTCCCTCTGTCTCCTCCCACACTAAACACCTGTCTGATCCACTCATCCTCACTCTCATCCTCCCTCTGTCTCCTCCCACACTAAACCCCTGTCTGACCCACTCCGTCCATCACTCTCACCCTCCCTCTGTCTCCTCCCACACTAAACCACTGTCAGACCCACTCCGTCCATCACTCTCACCCTCCCTCTGTCTCCTCCCACACTAAACCCCTGTCTGACCCACTCATCACCACTCTCACCCTCCCTCTGTCTCCTCCCACACTAAACCCCTGTCTGACCCACTCCGTCCATCACTCTCACCCTCCGTCTCCTCCCACACTAAACCCCTGTCTGACCCACTCATCCCCACTCTCACCCTCCCTCTGTCTCCTCCCACACTAAACCCCTGTCTGACCCACTCATCCCCACTCTCACCCTCCCTCTGTCTCCTCCCACACTAAACCCCTGTCTGACCCACTACGTCCATCACTCTCACCCTCCTTCTGTCTCCTCCCACACTAAACCCCTGTCTGACCCACTCCGTCCATCACTCTCACCCTCCCTCTGTCTCCTCCCACACTAAACCCCTGTCTGACACACTCATCCCCACTCTCACCCTCCCTCTGTCTCCTCCCACACTAAACCCCTGTCTGACCCACTCATCCCCACTCTCACCCTCCCTCTTTCTCCTCCCACACTAAACCCCTGTCTGACCCACTCATCCTCACTCTCACCCTCCCTCTGTCTCCTCCCACACTAAACCCCTGTCTGATCCACTCATCCTCACTCTCATCCTCCCTCTGTCTCCTCCCACACTAAACCCCTGTCTGACCCACTCATCCCCACTCTCACCCTCCCTCTGTCTCCTCCCACACTAAACCCCTGTCTGACCCACTCATCCCCACTCTCACCCTCCCTCTGTCTCCTCCCACAGTCTCCTCCCACACTAAACCCCTGTCTGACCCACTCCGTCCATCACTCTCACCCTCCCTCTGTCTCCTCCCACACTAAACCCCTGTCTGACCCACTCATCCCCACTCTCACCCTCCCTCTGTCTCCTCCCACACTAAATCCCTGTCAGACCCACTCATCCCCACTCTCACCCTCCCTCTGTCTCCTCCCACACTAAACCCCTGTCTGACCCACTCATCCCCACTCTCACCCTCCCTCTGTCTCCTCCCACACTAAACCCCTGTCTGACCCACTCCGTCCATCACTCCCCGTCACCCTCCCTCTGTCTCCTCCCACACTAAACCCCTGTCTGACCCACTCCGTCCATCACTCTCACCCTCCCTCTGTCTCCTCCCACACTAAACCCCTGTCTGACCCACTCATCCCCACTCTCACCCTCCCTCTGTCTCCTCCCACACTGAACCCCTGTCTGACACACTCATCCTCACTCTCACCCTCCCTCTGTCTCCTCCCACACTAAACCCCTGTCTGATCCACTCATCCTCACTCTCATCCTCCCTCTGTCTCCTCCCACACTAAACCCCTGTCTGACCCACTCCGTCCATCACTCTCACCCTCCCTCTGTCTCCTCCCACACTAAACCCCTGTCTGATCCACTCATCCCCACTCTCACCCTCCCTCTGTCTCCTCCCACACTAAACCCCTGTCTGACACACTCATCCCCACTCTCACCCTCCCTCTGTCTCCTCCCACACAAAACCCCTATCTGACCCACTCATCCCCACTCTCACCCTCCCTCTGTCTCCTCCCACACTAAACCCCTGTCTGACCCACTCATCCCCACTCTCACCCTCCCTCTGTCTCCTCCCACACTAAAACCCTGTCTGACCCACTCATCCTCACTCTCACCCTCCCTCTGTCTCCTCCCACACTAAACCCCTGTCTGACCCACTCATCCTCACTCTCACCCTCCCTCTGTCTCCTCCCACACTAAACCCCTGTCTGACCCACTCCGTCCATCACTCTCACCCTCCCTCTGTCTCCTCCCACACTAAACCCCTGTCTGACCCACTCATCCCCACTCTCACCCTCCCTCTATCTCCTCCCACACTAAACCCCTGTCTGACCCACTCATCCCCACTCTCACCCTCCCTCTGTCTCCTCCCACACTAAACCCCTGTCTGACCCACTCATCCCCACTCTCACCCTCCCTCTGTCTCCTCCCACACTAAACCCCTGTCTGACCCACTCATCCTCACTCTCACCCTCCCTCTGTCTCCTCCCACACTAAACCCCTGTCTGACCCACTCCGTCCATCACTCTCACCCTCCCTCTTTCTCCTCCCACACTAAACCCCTGTCTGACCCACTCATCCCCACTCTCACCCACCCTCTGTCTCCTCCCACACTAAACCCCTGTCTGACCCACTCATCCTCACTCTCACCCTCCCTCTGTCTCCTCCCACACTAAACCTCTGTCTGACCCACTCCGTCCATCACTCTCACCCTCCCTCTGTCTCCTCCCACACTAAACCACTGTCAGACCCACTCCGTCCATCACTCTCACCCTCCCTCTGTCTCCTCCCACACTAAACCCCTGTCTGACCCACTCATCACCACTCTCACCCTCCCTCTGTCTCCTCCCACACTAAACCCCTGTCTGACCCACTCCGTCCATCACTCTCACCCTCCGTCTCCTCCCACACTAAACCCCTGTCTGACCCACTCATCCCCACTCTCACCCTCCCTCTGTCTCCTCCCACACTAAACCCCTGTCTGACCCACTCATCCCCACTCTCACCCTCCCTCTGTCTCCTCCCACAGTCTCCTCCCACACTAAACCCCTGTCTGACCCACTCCGTCCATCACTCTCACCCTCCCTCTGTCTCCTCCCACACTAAACCCCTGTCTGACCCACTCATCCCCACTCTCACCCTCCCTCTGTCTCCTCCCACACTAAACCCCTGTCTGACCCACTCATCCTCACTCTCACCCTCCCTCTGTCTCCTCCCACACTAAACCCCTGTCTGACCCACTCATCCCCACTCTCACCCTCCCTCTGTCTCCTCCCACACTAAACCCCTGTCTGACCCACTCATCCCCACTCTCACCCTCCCTCAGTCTCCTCCCACACTAATCCCCTGTCTGACCCACTCATCCCAACTCTCACCCTCCCTCTGTCTCCTCCCACACTAAACCCCTGTCTGACCCACTCCGTCCATCACTCTCACCCTCCCTCTGTCTCCTCCCACACTAAACCCCTGTCTGACCCACTCATCACCACTCTCACCCTCCCTCTGTCTCCTCCCACACTAAACCTCTGTCTGACCCACTCCGTCCATCACTCTCACCCTCCCTCTGTCTCCTCCCACACTAAACCCCTGTCTGACCCACTCATCACCACTCTCACCCTCCCTCTGTCTCCTCCCACACTAAACCCCTGTCTGACCCACTCCGTCCATCACTCTCACCCTCTGTCTCCTCCCACACTAAACCCCTGTCTGACCCACTCATCCCCACTCTCACCCTCCCTCTGTCTCCTCCCACACTAAACCCCTGTCTGACCCACTCATCCCCACTCTCACCCTCCCTCTGTCTCCTCCCACACTAAACCCCTGTCTGACCCACACATCCCCACTCTCACCCTCCCTCTGTCTCCTCCCACACTAAACCCCTGTCTGACCCACTCCGTCCATCACTCTCACCCTCCCTCTGTCTCCTCCCACACTAAACCCCTGTCTGACCCACTCATCCCCACTCTCACCCTCCCTCTGTCTCCTCCCACACTAAACCCCTGTCTGACCCACTCATCCTCACTCTCACCCTCCCTCTGTCTCCTCCCACACTAAACCCCTGTCTGACCCACTCATCCACACTCTCACCCTCCCTCTGTCTCCTCCCACACTAAACCTCTGTCTGACCCACTCCGTCCATCACTCTCACCCTCCCTCTGTCTCCTCCCACACTAAACCCCTGTCTGACCCACTCATCACCACTCTCACCCTCCCTCTGTCTCCTCCCACACTAAACCCCTGTCAGACCCACTCATCCCCACTCTCACCCTCCCTCTGTCTCCTCCCACACTAAACCCCTGTCTGACCCACTCATCCCCACTCTCACCCTCCCTCTGTCTCCTCCCACACTAAACCCCTGTCTGACCCACTCATCCCCACTCTCACCCTCCCTCTGTCTCCTCCCACACTAAACCCCTGTCTGACCCACTCCGTCCATCACTCTCACCCTCCCTCTGTCTCCTCCCACACTAAACCCCTGTCTGACCCACTCATCCCCACTCTCACCCTCCCTCTGTCTCCTCCCACACTGAACCCCTGTCTGACACACTCATCCTCACTCTCACCCTCCCTCTGTCTCCTCCCACACTAATACCCTGTCTGATCCACTCATCCTCACTCTCATCCTCCCTCTGTCTCCTCCCACACTAAACCCCTGTCTGACCCACTCCGTCCATCACTCTCACCCTCCCTCTGTCTCCTCCCACACTAAACCCCTGTCTGACCCACTCATCCTCACTCTCACCCTCCCTCTGTCTCCTCCCACACTAAACCCCTGTCTGACCCACTCCGTCCATCACTCTCACCCTCCCTCTGTCTCCTCCCACACTAAACCCCTGTCTGACCCACTCATCCCCACTCTCACCCTCCCTCTGTCTCCTCCCACACTAAACCCCTGTCTGACCCACTCATCCCCACTCTCACCCTCCCTCTGTCTCCTCCCACACTAAACCCCTGTCTGACCCACTCATCCCCACTCTCACCCTCCCTCTGTCTCCTCCCACACTAAACCCCTGTCTGAACCACTCATCCTCACTCTCACCCTCCCTCTGTCTCCTCCCACACTAAACCCCTGTCTGACCCACTCCGTCCATCACTCTCACCCTCCCTCTTTCTCCTCCCACACTAAACCCCTGTCTGACCCACTCATCCCCACTCTCACCCACCCTCTGTCTCCTCCCACACTAAACCCCTGTCTGACCCACTCATCCTCACTCTCACCCTCCCTCTGTCTCCTCCAACACTAAACCTCTGTCTGACCCACTCCGTCCATCACTCTCACCCTCCCTCTGTCTCCTCCCACACTAAACCACTGTCAGACCCACTCCGTCCATCACTCTCACCCTCCCTCTGTCTCCTCCCACACTAAACCCCTGTCTGACCCACTCATCACCACTCTCACCCTCCCTCTGTCTCCTCCCACACTAAACCCCTGTCTGACCCACTCCGTCCATCACTCTCACCCTCCGTCTCCTCCCACACTAAACCCCTGTCTGACCCACTCATCCCCACTCTCACCCTCCCTCTGTCTCCTCCCACACTAAACCCCTGTCTGACCCACTCATCCCCACTCTCACCCTCCCTCTGTCTCCTCCCACACTAAACCCCTGTCTGACCCACTCATCCTCACTCTCACCCTCCCTCTGTCTCCTCCCACACTAAACCCCTGTCTGACCCACTCATCCCCACTCTCACCCTCCCTCTGTCTCCTCCCACACTAAACCCCTGTCTGACCCACTCATCCCCACTCTCACCCTCCCTCAGTCTCCTCCCACACTAAACCCCTGTCTGACCCACTCATCCCAACTCTCACCCTCCCTCTGTCTCCTCCCACACTAAACCCCTGTCTGACCCACTCCGTCCATCACTCTCACCCTCCCTCTGTCTCCTCCCACACTAAACCCCTGTCTGACCCACTCATCACCACTCTCACCCTCCCTCTGTCTCCTCCCACACTAAACCTCTGTCTGACCCACTCCGTCCATCACTCTCACCCTCCCTCTGTCTCCTCCCACACTAAACCCCTGTCTGACCCACTCATCACCACTCTCACCCTCCCTCTGTCTCCTCCCACACTAAACCCCTGTCTGACCCACTCCGTCCATCACTCTCACCCTCTGTCTCCTCCCACACTAAACCCCTGTCTGACCCACTCATCCCCACTCTCACCCTCCCTCTGTCTCCTCCCACACTAAACCCCTGTCTGACCCACTCATCCCCACTCTCACCCTCCCTCTGTCTCCTCCCACACTAAACCCCTGTCTGACCCACACATCCCCACTCTCACCCTCCCTCTGTCTCCTCCCACACTAAACCCCTGTCTGACCCACTCCGTCCATCACTCTCACCCTCCCTCTGTCTCCTCCCACACTAAACCCCTGTCTGACCCACTCATCCCCACTCTCACCCTCCCTCTGTCTCCTCCCACACTAAACCCCTGTCTGACCCACTCATCCTCACTCTCACCCTCCCTCTGTCTCCTCCCACACTAAACCCCTGTCTGACCCACTCATCCACACTCTCACCCTCCCTCTGTCTCCTCCCACACTAAACCCCTGTCTGACCCACTCATCCCCACTCTCACCCTCCCTCTGTCTCCTCCCACACTAAACCCCTGTCTGACCCACTCATCCCCACTCTCACCCTCCCTCTGTCTCCTCCCACACTAAACCCCTGAATGACCCACTCATCCCCACTCTCACCCTCCCTCTGTCTCCTCCCACACTAAACCCCTGTCTGACCCACTCATCCCCACTCTCACCCTCCCTCTGTCTCCTCCCACACTAAACCCCTGTCTGACCCACTCATCCCCACTCTCACCCTCCCTCTGTCTCCTCCCACACTAAACCCCTGTCTGACCCACTCCGTCCATCACTCTCACCCTCCCTCTGTCTCCTCCCACACTAAACCCCTGTCTGACCCACTCATCACCACTCTCACCCTCCCTCTGTCTCCTCCCACACTAAACCTCTGTCTGACCCACTCCGTCCATCACTCTCACCCTCCCTCTGTCTCCTCCCACACTAAACCCCTGTCTGACCCACTCATCACCACTCTCACCCTCCCTCTGTCTCCTCCCACACTAAACCCCTGTCAGACCCACTCATCCCCACTCTCACCCTCCCTCTGTCTCCTCCCACACTAAACCCCTGTCTGACCCACTCATCCCCACTCTCACCCTCCCTCTGTCTCCTCCCACACTAAACCCCTGTCTGACCCACTCATCCCCACTCTCACCCTCCCTCTGTCTCCTCCCACACTAAACCCCTGTCTGACCCACTCATCCTCACTCTCACCCTCCCTCTGTCTCCTCCCACACTAAACCCCTGTCTGACCCACTCATCCCCACTCTCACCCTCCCTCTGTCTCCTCCCACACTAAACCCCTGTCAGACCCACTCATCCCCACTCTCACCCTCCCTCTGTCTCCTCCCACACTGAACCCCTGTCTGACCCACTCATCCCCACTCTCACCCTCCCTCTGTCTCCTCCCACACTAAACCCCTGTCTGACCCACTCATCCCCACTCTCACCCTCCCTCTGTCTCCTCCCACACTAAATCACTGTCAGACCCACTCATCCCCACTCTCACCCTCCCTCTGTCTCCTCCCACACTAAACCCCTGTCAGACCCACTCATCCCCACTCTCACCCTCCCTCTGTCTCCTCCCACACTGAACCCCTGTCTGACCCACTCATCCCCACTCTCACCCTCCCTATGTCTCCTCCCACACTAAACCCCCGTCTGACCCACTCCGTCCATCACTCTCACCGTCCCTCTGTCTCCTCCCACACTAAACCCCTGTCTGACCCACTCATCCCCACTCACCCTCCCTCTGTCTCCTCCCACACTAAACCTCTGTCTGACCCACTCCGTCCATCACTCTCACCCTCCCTCTGTCTCCTCCCACACTAAACCCCTGTCTGACCCACTCATCACCACTCTCACCCTCCCTCTGTCTCCTCCCACACTAAACCCCTGTCTGACCCACTCCGTCCATCACTCTCACCCTCTGTCTCCTCCCACACTAAACCCCTGTCTGACCCACTCATCCCCACTCTCACCCTCCCTCTGTCTCCTCCCACACTAAACCCCTGTCTGACCCACTCATCCCCACTCTCACCCTCCCTCTGTCTCCTCCCACACTAAACCCCTGTCTGACCCACACATCCCCACTCTCACCCTCCCTCTGTCTCCTCCCACACTAAACCCCTGTCTGACCCACTCCGTCCATCACTCTCACCCTCCCTCTGTCTCCTCCCACACTAAACCCCTGTCTGACCCACTCATCCCCACTCTCACCCTCCCTCTGTCTCCTCCCACACTAAACCCCTGTCTGACCCACTCATCCTCACTCTCACCCTCCCTCTGTCTCCTCCCACACTAAACCCCTGTCTGACCCACTCATCCACACTCTCACCCTCCCTCTGTCTCCTCCCACACTAAACCCCTGTCTGACCCACTCATCCCCACTCTCACCCTCCCTCTGTCTCCTCCCACACTAAACCCCTGTCTGACCCACTCATCCCAACTCTCACCCTCCCTCTGTCTCCTCCCACACTAAACCCCTGTCTGACCCACTCATCCCCACTCTCACCCTCCCTCTGTCTCCTCCCACACTAAACCCCTGTCTGACCCACTCATCCCCACTCTCACCCTCCCTCAGTCTCCTCCCACACTAAACCCCTGTCTGACCCACTCATCCCAACTCTCACCCTCCCTCTGTCTCCTCCCACACTAAACCCCTGTCTGACCCACTCCGTCCATCACTCTCACCCTCCCTCTGTCTCCTCCCACACTAAACCCCTGTCTGACCCACTCATCACCACTCTCACCCTCCCTCTGTCTCCTCCCACACTAAACCTCTGTCTGACCCACTCCGTCCATCACTCTCACCCTCCCTCTGTCTCCTCCCACACTAAACCCCTGTCTGACCCACTCATCACCACTCTCACCCTCCCTCTGTCTCCTCCCACACTAAACCCCTGTCTGACCCACTCCGTCCATCACTCTCACCCTCTGTCTCCTCCCACACTAAACCCCTGTCTGACCCACTCATCCCCACTCTCACCCTCCCTCTGTCTCCTCCCACACTAAACCCCTGTCTGACCCACTCATCCCCACTCTCACCCTCCCTCTGTCTCCTCCCACACTAAACCCCTGTCTGACCCACACATCCCCACTCTCACCCTCCCTCTGTCTCCTCCCACACTAAACCCCTGTCTGACCCACTCCGTCCATCACTCTCACCCTCCCTCTGTCTCCTCCCACACTAAACCCCTGTCTGACCCACTCATCCCCACTCTCACCCTCCCTCTGTCTCCTCCCACACTAAACCCCTGTCTGACCCACTCATCCTCACTCTCACCCTCCCTCTGTCTCCTCCCACACTGAACCCCTGTCTGACCCACTCATCCCCACTCTCACCCTCCCTATGTCTCCTCCCACACTAAACCCCCGTCTGACCCACTCATCCCCACTCTCACCCTCCCTCTGTCTCCTCCCACACTGAACCCCTGTCTGACCCACTCATCCCCACTCTCACCCTCCCTCTGTCTCCTCCCACACTAAACCCCTGAATGACCCACTCATCCCCACTCTCACCCTCCCTCTGTCTCCTCCCACACTAAACCCCTGTCTGACCCACTCATCCCCACTCTCACCCTCCCTCTGTCTCCTCCCACACTAAACCCCTGTCTGACCCACTCATCCCCACTCTCACCCTCCCTCTGTCTCCTCCCACACTAAACCCCTGTCTGACCCACTCCGTCCATCACTCTCACCCTCCCTCTGTCTCCTCCCACACTAAACCCCTGTCTGACCCACTCATCCCCACTCTCACCCTCCCTCTGTCTCCTCCCACACTGAACCCCTGTCTGACACACTCATCCTCACTCTCACCCTCCCTCTGTCTCCTCCCACACTAATACCCTGTCTGATCCACTCATCCTCACTCTCACCCTCCCTCTGTCTCCTCCCACACTAAACCCCTGTCTGACCCACTCATCCCCACTCTCACCCTCCCTCTGTCTCCTCCCACACTAAACCCCTGTCTGACCCACTCATCCCCACTCTCACCCTCCCTCTGTCTCCTCCCACACTAAACCCCTGAATGACCCACTCATCCCCACTCTCACCCTCCCTCTGTCTCCTCCCACACTAAACCCCTGTCTGACCCACTCATCCCCACTCTCACCCTCCCTCTGTCTCCTCCCACACTAAACCCCTGTCTGACCCACTCATCCCCACTCTCACCCTCCCTCTGTCTCCTCCCACACTAAACCCCTGTCTGACCCACTCCGTCCATCACTCTCACCCTCCCTCTGTCTCCTCCCACACTAAACCCCTGTCTGACCCACTCATCCCCACTCTCACCCTCCCTCTGTCTCCTCCCACACTGAACCCCTGTCTGACACACTCATCCTCACTCTCACCCTCCCTCTGTCTCCTCCCACACTAATACCCTGTCTGATCCACTCATCCTCACTCTCATCCTCCCTCTGTCTCCTCCCACACTAAACCCCTGTCTGACCCACTCCGTCCATCACTCTCACCCTCCCTCTGTCTCCTCCCACACTAAACCCCTGTCTGACCCACTCATCCTCACTCTCACCCTCCCTCTGTCTCCTCCCACACTAAACCCCTGTCTGACCCACTCCGTCCATCACTCTCACCCTCCCTCTGTCTCCTCCCACACTAAACCCCTGTCTGACCCACTCATCCCCACTCTCACCCTCCCTCTGTCTCCTCCCACACTAAACCCCTGTCTGACCCACTCATCCCCACTCTCACCCTCCCTCTGTCTCCTCCCACACTAAACCCCTGTCTGACCCACTCATCCCCACTCTCACCCTCCCTCTGTCTCCTCCCACACTAAACCCCTGTCTGAACCACTCATCCTCACTCTCACCCTCCCTCTGTCTCCTCCCACACTAAACCCCTGTCTGACCCACTCCGTCCATCACTCTCACCCTCCCTCTTTCTCCTCCCACACTAAACCCCTGTCTGACCCACTCATCCCCACTCTCACCCACCCTCTGTCTCCTCCCACACTAAACCCCTGTCTGACCCACTCATCCTCACTCTCACCCTCCCTCTGTCTCCTCCAACACTAAACCTCTGTCTGACCCACTCCGTCCATCACTCTCACCCTCCCTCTGTCTCCTCCCACACTAAACCACTGTCAGACCCACTCCGTCCATCACTCTCACCCTCCCTCTGTCTCCTCCCACACTAAACCCCTGTCTGACCCACTCATCACCACTCTCACCCTCCCTCTGTCTCCTCCCACACTAAACCCCTGTCTGACCCACTCCGTCCATCACTCTCACCCTCCGTCTCCTCCCACACTAAACCCCTGTCTGACCCACTCATCCCCACTCTCACCCTCCCTCTGTCTCCTCCCACACTAAACCCCTGTCTGACCCACTCATCCCCACTCTCACCCTCCCTCTGTCTCCTCCCACACTAAACCCCTGTCTGACCCACTCATCCTCACTCTCACCCTCCCTCTGTCTCCTCCCACACTAAACCCCTGTCTGACCCACTCATCCCCACTCTCACCCTCCCTCTGTCTCCTCCCACACTAAACCCCTGTCTGACCCACTCATCCCCACTCTCACCCTCCCTCAGTCTCCTCCCACACTAAACCCCTGTCTGACCCACTCATCCCAACTCTCACCCTCCCTCTGTCTCCTCCCACACTAAACCCCTGTCTGACCCACTCCGTCCATCACTCTCACCCTCCCTCTGTCTCCTCCCACACTAAACCCCTGTCTGACCCACTCATCACCACTCTCACCCTCCCTCTGTCTCCTCCCACACTAAACCTCTGTCTGACCCACTCCGTCCATCACTCTCACCCTCCCTCTGTCTCCTCCCACACTAAACCCCTGTCTGACCCACTCATCACCACTCTCACCCTCCCTCTGTCTCCTCCCACACTAAACCCCTGTCTGACCCACTCCGTCCATCACTCTCACCCTCTGTCTCCTCCCACACTAAACCCCTGTCTGACCCACTCATCCCCACTCTCACCCTCCCTCTGTCTCCTCCCACACTAAACCCCTGTCTGACCCACTCATCCCCACTCTCACCCTCCCTCTGTCTCCTCCCACACTAAACCCCTGTCTGACCCACACATCCCCACTCTCACCCTCCCTCTGTCTCCTCCCACACTAAACCCCTGTCTGACCCACTCCGTCCATCACTCTCACCCTCCCTCTGTCTCCTCCCACACTAAACCCCTGTCTGACCCACTCATCCCCACTCTCACCCTCCCTCTGTCTCCTCCCACACTAAACCCCTGTCTGACCCACTCATCCTCACTCTCACCCTCCCTCTGTCTCCTCCCACACTAAACCCCTGTCTGACCCACTCATCCACACTCTCACCCTCCCTCTGTCTCCTCCCACACTAAACCCCTGTCTGACCCACTCATCCCCACTCTCACCCTCCCTCTGTCTCCTCCCACACTAAACCCCTGTCTGACCCACTCATCCCCACTCTCACCCTCCCTCTGTCTCCTCCCACACTAAACCCCTGAATGACCCACTCATCCCCACTCTCACCCTCCCTCTGTCTCCTCCCACACTAAACCCCTGTCTGACCCACTCATCCCCACTCTCACCCTCCCTCTGTCTCCTCCCACACTAAACCCCTGTCTGACCCACTCATCCCCACTCTCACCCTCCCTCTGTCTCCTCCCACACTAAACCCCTGTCTGACCCACTCCGTCCATCACTCTCACCCTCCCTCTGTCTCCTCCCACACTAAACCCCTGTCTGACCCACTCATCACCACTCTCACCCTCCCTCTGTCTCCTCCCACACTAAACCTCTGTCTGACCCACTCCGTCCATCACTCTCACCCTCCCTCTGTCTCCTCCCACACTAAACCCCTGTCTGACCCACTCATCACCACTCTCACCCTCCCTCTGTCTCCTCCCACACTAAACCCCTGTCAGACCCACTCATCCCCACTCTCACCCTCCCTCTGTCTCCTCCCACACTAAACCCCTGTCTGACCCACTCATCCCCACTCTCACCCTCCCTCTGTCTCCTCCCACACTAAACCCCTGTCTGACCCACTCATCCCCACTCTCACCCTCCCTCTGTCTCCTCCCACACTAAACCCCTGTCTGACCCACTCATCCTCACTCTCACCCTCCCTCTGTCTCCTCCCACACTAAACCCCTGTCTGACCCACTCATCCCCACTCTCACCCTCCCTCTGTCTCCTCCCACACTAAACCCCTGTCAGACCCACTCATCCCCACTCTCACCCTCCCTCTGTCTCCTCCCACACTGAACCCCTGTCTGACCCACTCATCCCCACTCTCACCCTCCCTCTGTCTCCTCCCACACTAAACCCCTGTCTGACCCACTCATCCCCACTCTCACCCTCCCTCTGTCTCCTCCCACACTAAATCACTGTCAGACCCACTCATCCCCACTCTCACCCTCCCTCTGTCTCCTCCCACACTAAACCCCTGTCAGACCCACTCATCCCCACTCTCACCCTCCCTCTGTCTCCTCCCACACTGAACCCCTGTCTGACCCACTCATCCCCACTCTCACCCTCCCTATGTCTCCTCCCACACTAAACCCCCGTCTGACCCACTCCGTCCATCACTCTCACCGTCCCTCTGTCTCCTCCCACACTAAACCCCTGTCTGACCCACTCATCCCCACTCACCCTCCCTCTGTCTCCTCCCACACTAAACCTCTGTCTGACCCACTCCGTCCATCACTCTCACCCTCCCTCTGTCTCCTCCCACACTAAACCCCTGTCTGACCCACTCATCACCACTCTCACCCTCCCTCTGTCTCCTCCCACACTAAACCCCTGTCTGACCCACTCCGTCCATCACTCTCACCCTCTGTCTCCTCCCACACTAAACCCCTGTCTGACCCACTCATCCCCACTCTCACCCTCCCTCTGTCTCCTCCCACACTAAACCCCTGTCTGACCCACTCATCCCCACTCTCACCCTCCCTCTGTCTCCTCCCACACTAAACCCCTGTCTGACCCACACATCCCCACTCTCACCCTCCCTCTGTCTCCTCCCACACTAAACCCCTGTCTGACCCACTCCGTCCATCACTCTCACCCTCCCTCTGTCTCCTCCCACACTAAACCCCTGTCTGACCCACTCATCCCCACTCTCACCCTCCCTCTGTCTCCTCCCACACTAAACCCCTGTCTGACCCACTCATCCTCACTCTCACCCTCCCTCTGTCTCCTCCCACACTAAACCCCTGTCTGACCCACTCATCCACACTCTCACCCTCCCTCTGTCTCCTCCCACACTAAACCCCTGTCTGACCCACTCATCCCCACTCTCACCCTCCCTCTGTCTCCTCCCACACTAAACCCCTGTCTGACCCACTCATCCCAACTCTCACCCTCCCTCTGTCTCCTCCCACACTAAACCCCTGTCTGACCCACTCATCCCCACTCTCACCCTCCCTCTGTCTCCTCCCACACTAAACCCCTGTCTGACCCACTCATCCCCACTCTCACCCTCCCTCAGTCTCCTCCCACACTAAACCCCTGTCTGACCCACTCATCCCAACTCTCACCCTCCCTCTGTCTCCTCCCACACTAAACCCCTGTCTGACCCACTCCGTCCATCACTCTCACCCTCCCTCTGTCTCCTCCCACACTAAACCCCTGTCTGACCCACTCATCACCACTCTCACCCTCCCTCTGTCTCCTCCCACACTAAACCTCTGTCTGACCCACTCCGTCCATCACTCTCACCCTCCCTCTGTCTCCTCCCACACTAAACCCCTGTCTGACCCACTCATCACCACTCTCACCCTCCCTCTGTCTCCTCCCACACTAAACCCCTGTCTGACCCACTCCGTCCATCACTCTCACCCTCTGTCTCCTCCCACACTAAACCCCTGTCTGACCCACTCATCCCCACTCTCACCCTCCCTCTGTCTCCTCCCACACTAAACCCCTGTCTGACCCACTCATCCCCACTCTCACCCTCCCTCTGTCTCCTCCCACACTAAACCCCTGTCTGACCCACACATCCCCACTCTCACCCTCCCTCTGTCTCCTCCCACACTAAACCCCTGTCTGACCCACTCCGTCCATCACTCTCACCCTCCCTCTGTCTCCTCCCACACTAAACCCCTGTCTGACCCACTCATCCCCACTCTCACCCTCCCTCTGTCTCCTCCCACACTAAACCCCTGTCTGACCCACTCATCCTCACTCTCACCCTCCCTCTGTCTCCTCCCACACTAAACCCCTGTCTGACCCACTCATCCCCACTCTCACCCTCCCTCTGTCTCCTCCCACACTAAACCCCTGTCTGACCCACTCATCCCCACTCTCACCCTCCCTCTGTCTCCTCCCACACTAAACCCCTGAATGACCCACTCATCCCCACTCTCACCCTCCCTCTGTCTCCTCCCACACTAAACCCCTGTCTGACCCACTCATCCCCACTCTCACCCTCCCTCTGTCTCCTCCCACACTAAACCCCTGTCTGACCCACTCATCCCCACTCTCACCCTCCCTCTGTCTCCTCCCACACTAAACCCCTGTCTGACCCACTCCGTCCATCACTCTCACCCTCCCTCTGTCTCCTCCCACACTAAACCCCTGTCTGACCCACTCATCACCACTCTCACCCTCCCTCTGTCTCCTCCCACACTAAACCTCTGTCTGACCCACTCCGTCCATCACTCTCACCCTCCCTCTGTCTCCTCCCACACTAAACCCCTGTCTGACCCACTCATCACCACTCTCACCCTCCCTCTGTCTCCTCCCACACTAAACCCCTGTCAGACCCACTCATCCCCACTCTCACCCTCCCTCTGTCTCCTCCCACACTAAACCCCTGTCTGACCCACTCATCCCCACTCTCACCCTCCCTCTGTCTCCTCCCACACTAAACCCCTGTCTGACCCACTCATCCCCACTCTCACCCTCCCTCTGTCTCCTCCCACACTAAACCCCTGTCTGACCCACTCATCCTCACTCTCACCCTCCCTCTGTCTCCTCCCACACTAAACCCCTGTCTGACCCACTCATCCCCACTCTCACCCTCCCTCTGTCTCCTCCCACACTAAACCCCTGTCAGACCCACTCATCCCCACTCTCACCCTCCCTCTGTCTCCTCCCACACTGAACCCCTGTCTGACCCACTCATCCCCACTCTCACCCTCCCTCTGTCTCCTCCCACACTAAACCCCTGTCTGACCCACTCATCCCCACTCTCACCCTCCCTCTGTCTCCTCCCACACTAAATCACTGTCAGACCCACTCATCCCCACTCTCACCCTCCCTCTGTCTCCTCCCACACTAAACCCCTGTCAGACCCACTCATCCCCACTCTCACCCTCCCTCTGTCTCCTCCCACACTGAACCCCTGTCTGACCCACTCATCCCCACTCTCACCCTCCCTATGTCTCCTCCCACACTAAACCCCCGTCTGACCCACTCCGTCCATCACTCTCACCGTCCCTCTGTCTCCTCCCACACTAAACCCCTGTCTGACCCACTCATCCCCACTCACCCTCCCTCTGTCTCCTCCCACACTAAACCCCAGTCTGACCCACTCATCCTCACTCACCCTCCCTCTGTCTCCTCCCACACTAAACCCCTGTCTGACCTACTCATCCTCACTCACCCTCCCTCTGTCTCCTCCCACACTAAACCCCTATCTGACCCACTCCGTCCATCACTCCCCGTCACCCTCCCTCTGTCTCCTCCCACACTAAACCCCTGTCTGACCCACTCATCCCCACTCTCACCCTCCCTCTGTCTCCTCCCACACTAAACCACTGTCAGACCCACTCATCCCCACTCTCACCCTCCCTCTGTCTCCTCCCACACTAAACCCCTGTCTGACCCACTCCGTCCATCACTCTCACCCTCCCTCTGTCTCCTCCCACACTAAACCCCTGTCTGACCCTCTCATCCTCGCTCTCACCCTCCCTCTGTCTCCTCCCACACTAAACCCCTGTCTGACCCACTCATCCCCACTCTCACCCTCCCTCTGTCTCCTCCCACACTAAACCCCTGTCTGACCCACTCATCCCCACTCTCACCCTCCCTCTGTCTCCTCCCACACTAAACCCCTGTCTGACCCACTCATCCCCACTCTCACCCTCCCTCTGTCTCCTCCCACACTAAACCCCTGTCTGACCCACTCATCCCCACTCTCACCCTCCCTCTGTCTCCTCCCACACTAAACCCCTGTCTGACCCACTCATCCCCACTCTCACCCTCCCTCTGTCTCCTCCCACACTAAACCCCTGTCTGACCCACTCATCCCCACTCTCACCATCCCTCTGTCTCCTCCCACACTAAACCCCTGTCTGACCCACTCATCCCCACTCTCACCCTCCCTCTGTCTCCTCCCACACTAAACCCCTGTCTGACCCACTCATCTGCACTCTCACCCTCCCTCTGTCTCCTCCCACACTAAACCCCTGTCTGACCCACTCATCCGCACTCTCACCCTCCCTCTGTCTCCTCCCACACTAAACCCCTGTCTGACCCACTCCGTCCATCACTCTCACCCTCCCTCTGTTTCCTCCCACACTAAACCCCTGTCTGACCCACTCCGTCCATCACTCTCACCCTCCCTCTGTCTCCTCCCACACTAAACCCCTGTCTGACCCACTCATCCGCACTCTCACCCTCCCTCTGTCTCCTCCCACACTAAACCCGTCTGACCCACTCATCCTCACTCTCACCCTCCCTCTGTCTCCTCCCACACTAAACCCCTGTCTGACCCACTCATCCCCACTCTCACCCTCCCTCTGTCTGCTCCCACACCAAACCCCTGTCTGACCCACTCATCCCCACTCTCACCCTCCCTCTGTCTCCTCCCACACTAAACCCCTGTGTAACCCACTCATCCCCACTCTCACCCTCCCTCTGTCTCCTCCCACTCTAAACCCCTGTCTGACCCACTCATCCCCACTCTCACCCTCCCTCTGTCTCCTCCCACACCAAACCCCTGTCTGACCCACTCATCCCCACTCTCACCCTCCCTCTGTCTCCTCCCACACTAAACCCCTGTCTGACCCACTCATCCCCACTCTCCCCCTCCCTCTGTCTCCTCCCACACTAAACCCCTGTCAGACCCACTCATCCCCACTCTCACCCTCCCTCTGTCTCCTCCCACACTAAACCCCTGTCTGACCCACTCATCCTCACTCTCACCATCCCTCTGTCTCCTCCCACACTAAACCCCTGTCTGACCCAGTCATCCCCACTCTCACCCTCCCTCTGTCTCCTCCCACACTAAATCCCTGACTGACCCACTCATCCCCACTCTCACCCTCCCTCTGTCTCCTCCCACACTAAACCCCTGTCTGACCCACTCATCCCCACTCTCACCCTCCCTCTGTCTCCTCCCACACTAAACCCCTGTCTGACGCACTCATCCTCACTCTCACCCTACCTCTGTCTCCTCCCACACTAAACCCCTGTCTGACCCACTCATCCTCACTCTCATCCTCCCTCTGTCTCCTCCCACACTGAACGCCTGTCTGACCCACTCATCCCCACTCTCACCCTCCCTCTGTCTCCTCCCACACTAAACCACTGTCAGACCCACTCTGTCCATCACTCTCACCCTCCCTCTGTCTCCTCCCACACCAAACCCCTCTGTGACCCACTCATCCCCACTCTCACCCTCCCTCTGTCTCCTCCCACACCAAACCCCTGTCTGACCCACTCATCCCCACTCTCACCCTCCCTCTGTCTCCTCCCACACTAAACCCCTGTCTGACCCACTCATCCGCACTCTCACCCTCCCTCTGTCTCCTCCCACACTAAACCCCTGTCTGACCCACTCATCCGCACTCTCACCCTCCCTCTGTCTCCTCCCACACTAAACCCCTGTCTGACCCACTCATCCCCACTCTCACCCTCCCTCTGTCTCCTCCCACACTAAACCGCTGTCTGACCCACTCATCCCCACTCTCACCCTCCGTCTCCTCCCACACTAAACCCCTGTCTGACCCACTCATCCCCACTCTCACCCTCCCTCTGTCTCCTCCCACACTAAACCCCTGTCTGACCCACTCATCCCCACTCTCACCCTCCCTCTGTCTCCTCCCACACTAAACCCCTGTCTGACCCACTCATCCCCACTCTCACCCTCCCTCTGTCTCCTCCCACACTAAACCCCTGTCTGACCCACTCATCCCCACTCTCACCCTCCCTCTGTCTCCTCCCTCACTAAACCCCTGTCTGACCCACTCATCCCCACTCTCACCCTCCCTCTGTCTCCTCCCACACTAAACCCCTGTCTGACCCACTCATCCGCACTCTCACCCTCCCTCTGTCTCCTCCCACACTAAACCCCTGTCTGACCCACTCATCCGCACTCTCACCCTCCCTCTGTCTCCTCCCACACTAAACCCCTGTCTGACACACTCCGTCCATCACTCTCACCCTCCCTCTGTTTCCTCCCACACTAAACCCCTGTCTGACCCACTCCGTCCATCTCTCTCACCCTCCTTCTGCCTCCTCCCACACTAAACCCCTGTCTGACCCACTCATCCTCACTCTCACCCTCCCTCTGTCTCCTCCCACACTAAACCCCTGTCTGACCCACTCATCCCCACTCTCACCCTCCCTCTGTCTCCTCCCACACCAAACCCCTGTCTGACCCACTCATCCCCACTCTCACCCTCCCTCTGTCTCCTCCCACACTAAACCCCTGTGTGACCCACTCATCCCCACTCTCACCCTCCCTCTGTCTCCTCCCACACTAAACCCCTGTCTGACCCACTCATCCCCACTCTCACCCTCCCTCTGTCTCCTCCCACACCAAACCCCTGTCTGACCCACTCATCCCCACTCTCACCCTCCCTCTGTCTCCTCCCAAACTAAACCCCTGTCTGACCCACTCATCCCCACTCTCACCCTCCCTCTGTCTCCTCCCACACTAAACCACTGTCAGACCGACTCATCCCCACTCTCACCCTCCCTCTGTCTCCTCCCACACTAAACCACTGTCAGACCCACTCATCCCCACTCTCACCCTCCCTCTGACTCCTCCCACACTAAACCTCTGTCTGACCCACTCATCCTCACTCTCACCCTCCCTCTGTCTCCTCCCACACTAAACCCCTGTCTGACCCACTCATCCCCACTCTCACCCTCCTTCTGTCTCCTCCCACACTAAACCCCTGTCTGACCCACTCATCCCCACTCTCACCCTCCCTCTGTCTCCTCCCACACTAAACCCCTGTCTGACCCACTCATCCCCACTCTCACCCTCCCTCTGTCTCCTCCCACACTAAACCACTGTCAGACCCAATCATCCCCACTATCACCCTCCCTCTGTCTCCTCGCACACTAAACCCCTGTCTGACCCACTCATCCTCACTCTCACCCTCCCTCTGTCTCCTCCCACACTAAACCCCTGTCTGACCCACTCATCCCCACTCTCACCCTCCCTCTGTCTCCTCCCACACTAAACCCCTGTCTGACCCACTCATCCCCACTCTCACCCTCTCTCTGTCTCCTCCCACACTAAACCACTGTCAGACCCACTCATCCCCACTCTCACCCTCTCTCTGTCTCCTCCCACACTAAACCCCTGTCTGATCCACTCATCCCCACTCTCACCCTCCCTCTGTCTCCTCCCACACTAAACCCCTGTCAGACCCACTCATCCCCACTCTCACCATCCCTCTGTCTCCTCCCACACTAAACCCCTGTCTGACCCACTCATCCCCACTCTCACCCTCCCTCTGTCTCCTCCCACACTAAATCCCTGACTGACCCACTCATCCCCACTCTCACCCTCCCTCTGTCTCCTCCCACACTAAACCCCTGTCTGACCCACTCATCCCCACTCTCACCCTCCCTCTGTCTCCTCCCACACTAAACCCCTGTCTGACCCACTCATCCGCACTCTCACCCTCCCTCTGTCTCCTCCCACACTAAACCCCTGTCTGACCCACTCATCCCCACTCTCACCCTCCCTCTGTCTCCTCCCACACTAAACCCCTGTCTGACCCACTCATCCCCACTCTCACCCTCCCTCTGTCTCCTCCCACACTAAACCCCTGTCTGACCCACTCATCCCCACTCTCACCCTCCCTCTGTCTCCTCCCACACTAAACCCCTGTCTGACCCACTCATCCCCACTCGCACCCTCCCTCTGTCTCCTCCCACACTAACCCCCTGTCTGACCCACTCATCCGCACTCTCACCCTCCCTCTGTCTCCTCCCACACTAAACCCCTGTCTGACCCACTCATCCGCACTCTCACCCTCCCTCTGTCTCCTCCCACACTAAACCCCTGTCTGACCCACTCCGTCCATCACTCTCACCCTCCCTCTGTATCCTCCCACACTAAACCCCTGTCTGACCCACTCCGTCCATCACTCTCACCCTCCCTCTGTCTCCTCCCACACTAAACCCCTGTCTGACCCACTCATCCGCACTCTCACCCTCCCTCTGTCTCCTCCCACACTAAACCCCTGTCTGACCCACTCAGCCTCACTCTCACCCTCCCTCTGTCTCCTCCCACACTAAACCCCTGTCTGACCCACTCATCCCCACTCTCACCCTCCCTCTGTCTCCTCCCACACCAAACCCCTGTCTGACCCACTCATCCCCACTCTCACCCTCCCTCTGTCTCCTCCCACACTAAACCCCTGTGTGACCCACTCATCCCCACTCTCACCCTCCCTCTGTCTCCTCCCACACTAAACACCTGTCTGACCCACTCATCCCCACTCTCACCCTCCCTCTGTCTCCTCCCACACCAAACCCCTGTCTGACCCACTCATCCTCACTCTCCCCCTCCCTCTGTCTCCTCCCACACTAAACCCCTGTCTGACCCACTCATCCCCACTCTCACCCTCCCTCTGTATCCTCCCACACTAAACCCCTGTCTGACCCACTCATCCTCACTCTCACCCTCCCTCTGTCTCCTCCCACACTAAACCCCTGTCTGACCCACTCATCCTCACTCTCATCCTCCCTCTGTCTCCTCCCACACTGAACGCTAGTCTGACCCACTCATCCCCACTCTCACCCTCCCTCTGTCTCCTCCCACACTAAACCACTGTCAGACCCACTCCGTCCATCACTCTCACCCTCCCTCTGTCTCCTCCCACACCAAACCCCTCTCTGACCCAATCATCCCCACTCTCACCCTCCCTCTGTCTCCTCCCACACTAAACCCCTATCTGACCCACTCATCCCCACTCTCACCCTCCCTCTGTCTCCTCCCACACTAAACCCCTGTCTGACCCACTCATCCCCACTCTCACCCTCCCTCTGTCTCCTCCCACACTAAAACCCTGTCTGACCCACTCATCCTCACTCTCACCCTCCCTCTGTCTCCTCCCACACTAAACCCCTGTCTGACCCACTCATCCTCACTCTCACCCTCCCTCTGTCTCCTCCCACACTAAACCCCTGTCTGACCCACTCCGTCCATCACTCTCACCCTCCCTCTGTCTCCTCCCACACTAAACCCCTGTCTGACCCACTCATCCCCACTCTCACCCTCCCTCTGTCTCCTCCCACACTAAACCCCTGTCTGACCCACTCATCCCCACTCTCACCCTCCCTCTGTCTCCTCCCACACTAAACCCCTGTCTGACCCACTCATCCCCACTCTCACCCTCCCTCTGTCTCCTCCCACACTAAACCCCTGTCTGACCCACTCCGTCCATCACTCTCACCCTCCCTCTGTCTCCTCCCACACTAAACCCCTGTCTGACCCACTCCGTCCATCACTCTCACCCTCCCTCTTTCTCCTCCCACACTAAACCCCTGTCTGACCCACTCATCCCCACTCTCACCCACCCTCTGTCTCCTCCCACACTAAACCCCTGTCTGACCCACTCATCCTCACTCTCACCCTCCCTCTGTCTCCTCCCACACTAAACCTCTGTCTGACCCACTCCGTCCATCACTCTCACCCACCCTCTGTCTCCTCCCACACTAAACCACTGTCAGACCCACTCCGTCCATCACTCTCACCCTCCCTCTGTCTCCTCCCACACTAAACCCCTGTCTGACCCACTCATCACCACTCTCTCCCTCCCTCTGTCTCCTCCCACACTAAACCCCTGTCTGACCCACTCCGTCCATCACTCTCACCCTCCGTCTCCTCCCACACTAAACCCCTGTCTGACCCACTCATCCCCACTCTCACCCTCCCTCTGTCTCCTCCCACACTAAACCCCTGTCTGACCCACTCATCCCCACTCTCACCCTCCCTCTGTCTCCTCCCACACTAAACCCCTGTCTGACCCACTCCGTCCATCACTCTCACCCTCCCTCTGTCTCCTCCCACACTAAACCCCTGTCTGACCCACTCATCCCCACTCTCACCCTCCCTCTGTCTCCTCCCACACTAAACCCCTGTCTGAGCCACTCATCCTCACTCTCACCCTCCCTCTGTCTCCTCCCACACTAAACCCCTGTCTGACCCACTCATCCCCACTCTCACCCTCCCTCTGTCTCCTCCCACACTAAACCCCTGTCTGACCCACTCATCCCCACTCTCACCCTCCCTCTGTCTCCTACCACACTAAACCCCTGTCTGACCCACTCATCCCCACTCTCACCCTCCCTCTGTCTCCTCCCACACTAAACCCCTGTCTGACCCACTCCGTCCATCACTCTCACCCTCCCTCTGTCTCCTCCCACACTAAACCCCTGTCTGACCCACTCATCCCCACTCTCACCCTCCCTCTGTCTCCTCCCACACTAAACCCGTCAGACCCACTCATCCCCACTCTCACCCTCCCTCTGTCTCCTCCCACACTAAACCCCTGTCTGACCCACTCATCCTCACACACCCTCCCTGTCTCCTCCCACACTAAACCCCTGTCTGACCCACTCATCCCCACTCTCACCCTCCCTCTGTCTCCTCCCACACTAAACCCGTCAGACCCACTCATCCCCACTCTCACCCTCCCTCTGTCTCCTCCCACACTAAACCCGTCTGACCCACTCATCCTCACTCTCACCCTCCCTCTGTCTCCTCCCACACTAAACCCCTGTCTGACCCACTCATCCCCACTCTCACCCTCCCTCTGTCTGCTCCCACACCAAACCCCTGTCTGACCCACTCATCCCCACTCTCACCCTCCCTCTGTCTCCTCCCACACTAAACCCCTGTCTGACCCACTCATCCCCACTCTCACCCTCCCTCTGTCTCCTCCCACACTAAACCCCTGTCTGACCCACTCATCCTGACTCTCACCCTCCCTCTTTCTCCTCCCACACTAAACCCCTGTCTGACCCACTCCGTCCATCACTCTCACCCTCCCTCTGTCTCCTCCCACACTAAACCCCTGTCTGACCCACTCATCCCCACTCTCACCCTCCCTCTGTCTCCTCCCACACTAAACCCCTGTCTGACCCACTCATCCTCACTCTCACCCTCCCTCTTTCTCCTTCCACACTAAACCCCTGTCTGACCCACTCCGTCCATCACTCTCACCCTCCCTCTGTCTCCTCCCACACTAAACCCCTGTCTGACCCACTCCGTCCATCACTCTCACCCTCCCTCTTTCTCCTCCCACACTAAACCCCTGTCTGACCCACTCATCCCCACTCTCACCCTCCCTCTGTCTCCTCCCACACTAAACCCCTGTCTGACCCACTCATCCCCACTCTCACCCTCCCTCTGTCTCCTCCCACACTAAACCCCTGTCTGACCCACTCATCCCCACTCTCACCCTCCCTCTGTCTCCTCCCTCACTAAACCCCTGTCTGACCCACTCATCCCCACTCTCACCCTCCCTCTGTCTCCTCCCACACTAAACCCCTGTCTGACCCACTCATCCGCACTCTCACCCTCCCTCTGTCTCCTCCCACACTAAACCCCTGTCTGACCCACTCATCCGCACTCTCACCCTCCCTCTGTCTCCTCCCACACTAAACCCCTGTCTGACACACTCCGTCCATCACTCTCACCCTCCCTCTGTTTCCTCCCACACTAAACCCCTGTCTGACCCACTCCGTCCATCTCTCTCACCCTCCTTCTGTCTCCTCCCACACTAAACCCCTGTCTGACCCACTCATCCTCACTCTCACCCTCCCTCTGTCTCCTCCCACACTAAACCCCTGTCTGACCCACTCATCCCCACTCTCACCCTCCCTCTGTCTCCTCCCACACCAAACCCCTGTCTGACCCACTCATCCCCACTCTCACCCTCCCTCTGTCTCCTCCCACACTAAACCCCTGTGTGACCCACTCATCCCCACTCTCACCCTCCCTCTGTCTCCTCCCACACTAAACCCCTGTCTGACCCACTCATCCCCACTCTCACCCTCCCTCTGTCTCCTCCCACACCAAACCCCTGTCTGACCCACTCATCCCCACTCTCACCCTCCCTCTGTCTCCTCCCAAACTAAACCCCTGTCTGACCCACTCATCCCCACTCTCACCCTCCCTCTGTCTCCTCCCACACTAAACCACTGTCAGACCCACTCATCCCCACTCTCACCCTCCCTCTGACTCCTCCCACACTAAACCTCTGTCTGACCCACTCATCCCCACTCTCCCCCTCCCTCTGTCTCCTCCCACACTAAACCCCTGTCTGACCCACTCATCCCCACTCTCACCCTCCTTCTGTCTCCTCCCACACTAAACCCCTGTCTGACCCACTCATCCCCACTCTCACCCTCCCTCTGTCTCCTCCCACACTAAACCCCTGTCTGACCCACTCATCCATCACTCTCACCCTCCCTCTGTCTCCTCCCACACTAAACCACTGTCAGACCCAATCCATCCACCACTATCACCCTCCCTCTGTCTCCTCGCACACTAAACCCCTGTCTGACCCACTCATCCTCACTCTCACCCTCCCTCTGTCTCCTCCCACACTAAACCCCTGTCTGACCCACTCATCCCCACTCTCACCCTCCCTCTGTCTCCTCCCACACTAAACCCCTGTCTGACCCACTCATCCCCACTCTCACCCTCTCTCTGTCTCCTCCCACACTAAACCACTGTCAGACCCACTCATCCCCACTCTCACCCTCTCTCTGTCTCCTCCCACACTAAACCCCTGTCTGATCCACTCATCCCCACTCTCACCCTCCCTCTGTCTCCTCCCACACTAAACCCCTGTCAGACCCACTCATCCCCACTCTCACCCTCCCTCTGTCTCCTCCCACACTAAACCCCTGTCTGACCCACTCATCCCCACTCTCACCCTCCCTCTGTCTCCTCCCACACTAAATCCCTGACTGACCCACTCATCCCCACTCTCACCCTCCCTCTGTCTCCTCCCACACTAAACCCCTGTCTGACCCACTCATCCCCACTCTCACCCTCCCTCTGTCTCCTCCCACACTAAACCCCTGTCTGACCCACTCATCCGCACTCTCACCCTCGCTCTGTCTCCTCCCACACTAAACCCCTGTCTGACCCACTCATCCCCACTCTCACCCTCCCTCTGTCTCCTCCCACACTAAACCCCTGTCTGACCCACTCATCCCCACTCTCACCCTCCCTCTGTCTCCTCCCACACTAAACCCCTGTCTGACCCACTCATCCCCACTCTCACCCTCCCTCTGTCTCCTCCCACACTAAACCCCTGTCTGACCCAATCATCCCCACTCGCACCCTCCCTCTGTCTCCTCCCACACTAACCCCCTGTCTGACCCACTCATCCGCACTCTCACCCTCCCTCTGTCTCCTCCCACACTAAACCCCTGTCTGACCCACTCATCCGCACTCTCACCCTCCCTCTGTCTCCTCCCACACTAAACCCCTGTCTGACCCACTCCGTCCATCACTCTCACCCTCCCTCTGTATCCTCCCACACTAAACCCCTGTCTGACCCACTCCGTCCATCACTCTCACCCTCCCTCTGTCTCCTCCCACACTAAACCCCTGTCTGACCCACTCATCCGCACTCTCACCCTCCCTCTGTCTCCTCCCACACTAAACCCCTGTCTGACCCACTCAGCCTCACTCTCACCCTCCCTCTGTCTCCTCCCACACTAAACCCCTGTCTGACCCAC
>NW_026779545.1:0-92981 GCF_030144855.1 Hypanus sabinus | reverse complement strand
GTGTCCCGTTCTTTCTGATTTTACTGTTCAATATTCTGACTGTCAGGCGGATTCTCGCGGCCAGTCGAGCCCGCAGGGGGCTCCGGGGACAAAAGGGAGGAGAGAATGACAAGGACAGGGAAATGAAGAACCGACGTAAATCCATTGCTTTGCTCTTCAGCATAAGCGGTAGTTTCATATTGTTGTGGATAACTCAGGTGGTATTTTATATCTATCAACGGATTTCAATGAGTGCTTTTTATTATCCTGTAACGGATCCCCGTTATACAACAGAAGAGGCATCGGCAATGTTGCAGCAATTCAGTGCCTGCACCAATACATGCATTTACGCCCTGACGCAGAGCAAATTCCGACAGGAACTGAAGAAAGTGGTGAAATACCCACTACATATAGTGGGACTGTGGAAGTAAATGCTGCAAGGTGTTAGAATTCGCCTGTCTCCATGCTCCTGATGCTGCACCCCCTGCCCCACTTGTGGGAAAAATGAAAACAAAGTGATGAACAGAGATACAAAACGAAGACGAGTTAGACTGCAGATGCTCAGAATACAAAACCACACACATAAAGTTATACTGCTGTTGCAGGCTGCCGGCCGGAAATGTCGACTGTTTAACCTTTTCCATTGTCTCTACTTGGCCTGCAATGTTTCTCCGACATTTTGCATGTGTTGCCTCAGAGCTGCAAAACAGCTCTTTCTGGCTGATCTCTCCGTGATCTATGACCTCAGCGTTCTGTTCTCACCTAATCTGCGGCATTGAATCCCGCGGCAAATCTGCTTTCCCCACTTGCGCTTCTTACAGAGTTGCCTGACCTTCGAGTATGTTTTCGTCTGTATCAAGCCCTCGTGCTCCAGTCATAACCCGACTGTTTCTTCGCCCTTTATCTCTTTTTCATTTTTTTCCTATTTGTCAGTTCTGCTCTCTCCTACCTGGGACTATCTTCTAAAAGGGTTTTAACTGTTTTACAAATGACTGCACGGTACCATTCCGAGAAAAGCTCACGAATGCGGGAAAATATCTACCGGTTTTGATAGTAATTAAGGTTTGCCAATAAATGTTGTAGAGTATTACTATTCAGCTGCCTTCATGCTTCTATTCTGGACCTCTACTTGTGGGTAACTTTAAACTATATCAGGAACAGAGTTAAAAAAAAAAAAAACAACATGAGAAAATCTGCAGATTCTGGACATAAACGACGCCCACAAAGTCAAAGTCGTGATAAAGAGTGCAGACCTGGAACGTTGACTGTTCACTTCTAGTCGCTGCCCGGTCTGCTCAGTTCCTGCCTCATTTTCTGTTTTACATTAGAGCTACAAATTAGCTCTTTACAGCTGATTCCGACATCATCACTCACCTCATTATCCCACAGAAATTCCCTTTGCACCTTAACACCCGCCGCAATTAAGTTGTAGCTTGAGCAGACCCTATTCCCCAGCTTCCCGGTATCGACAATTCTCCCTGATTTTGTGGGGAAAAAATCGTCTGTACCAGCCACTCCAGCTCGCGTCACAAGCTGCCCTTTCTTTGACTCTATATTCTTTTCCTCTTTCTCCACCTGTAAGTTCTCCTTCTTCCTGAAACCATGATATCAACCGGAACATAATTTCACTGATTTATAAATCTATGCTCCATTACCCCTACCCCTACCCGTGGCCGTAAGACAGAGGAAGAGAGAGAGCGTGCTGGACAGAGAACGAGATTGAGATAGAAATAAAGAGAGAGAGAGAGAGAGAGAGAGAGAGAGAGAGAGAGAGAGAGAGAGAGAGAGAGAGAGAGAGAGAGAGAGAGAGAGAGAGAGAGAGATTGCGACTCTATTCTTGCAGTCTATGTTACAAAACATTAATGCCTTCGAGTATGATTATTTGGATTAATCCTGCTCTGTAGCAACGTATTATTCGACGGTGCAAACACACAGCTGACCCTAGATACATAACAAGCGAAAAATGGATCAGACGTTCAGGCTGATTGCTAAAAGAAGAACCGGACGCGTGATTATTCACGGAACAATGATTCAGGGAATTATGAAATCACAGAAGGGTCACTCTACAGGGTAATATTATTATTTGTGCAGTCGTGGCGGCTCGCCCACATGGCAAGCCAACCGGTTCCAGCAGTCCCGGGAGAGTCCGAAGCCAGCGGCAACAGAGAATGCTCTGAATGCGGAGCAGACCGCGGCCCGGAAGCCGACGTCAATTCTGCCCCGGAAAGAGCGGGGGATGCTGGAAGCGGGCACTTCAGCGCGCACTGATTGAAACAGTAAACAGATCAACCAGACCTTGCTCGACTCAGTGTGTTGCTTTCACTCGTTGAGTTTGAGAGCGAATACACAGTCTTTTATAAGAAATAAGCTGGAGGTTACTCGGTCGATATGACCTGATCTTCAGAGGTTGGTCCATGAGCACAATTTATTTCATTGAGAGCGGGTAACATCTAAAGATAAAGTATAAATACGCAGTGAAGGGTGTACAAAGCAGGACGAAACTGGCTGAAATTGGCAAAAATGTTAAGACACTTGGCAGTGTGGAGGATCAGCGGGGTCTTGTGCTCCGTGTCCATAGGACTCAAAGCTGCTACGTAGGTTTACTCCGTGGTTATTACGGTGTATTGGGCTTCATTAACCGTGGGATTGAGTTTAAGAGCCGAGAGGTAATTTTGCAACTACTTCGGACCCTGGTCGGACCCCAGCTGTTGTACTGTTCTATTCTGGTCGTCTGACTAAAGGAACGACGTGGAAGTCATAGAAAGGGTGCAGAAGAGGTTTATAAAGATGTTGATTTGATTGGGGAACATGCCTTCTGAGAATAGGTTGAGCAAACTCGGCCTTTTCACCTTGGAGCGACGGAGGATGAGAGGTGTAATGAAAGGTATTCATTGTTAGGATAGCAGACGTTTTCTCCCTGGGCTAAAATGGCTATCAACAGAGGGCATATTTTTAAGGTGCTTGGAAGTACGTATAGAGGAGATGTCAGTGGTAAGTTTTTTTTTATGCAAGGACTAGTGAGTGCGTGGAATGGGTTGCGGGAGGCGGTGGTGGAGTCTGATACAATCGGGTCTTTTAAGAGACTCCTGGAATTGTGGACTCCTGGAACTTAACAAAATAGAGGGTTATGGGTACGCCTAGGTAGTTCTGAGGTAAGGACATGTTGGGCACGGTTTTGTAGGCTGAAGGACTCGCTGAGTGGGTGATCTGACGTTGCTGCACCAAATGTTGTAATCAGCAACGGAATGTTAACTGTGCAGAAGGTATTCCCTTGAAATAATTACTGCAAGGTACTTTACCCTTCAGGAACACCTGCCCTTGTTAGCGGTATTTTCCTCCATTCTAATGCATTTTATTCCATTCCTGTTGAAATATTATTCACCCGCACCGATAATTCACTTTTATCACCAAACCAACGCATCCACAGTTGGAATATCGTTGCCTTTTCGTCATCTTTCAGTTTGCAGTTAATGTTATCCCTTTTGAACAAGGATTGAGCTCACAGTCAAACGCAAAAGCCGCTATTAATAAACTAATCATTTCAGGACATTTTTGAATCGCAATCGGATAATACTACCCGTTTTCATCAGCCTCTACGGTAAATCACAGAGTTCACAGTCAAATAGAAACACATTAAAACTGTAACAACAGGACATTTTATAAATGTTGAATTCCAATCGTAGACAGAAATTTGATACAGGCAACGTGTTGGCGAGGATGGTCAGAGGAGGGCTCGTGACTGCGAGATACTTTTAATGGAGATATGGGTCCAAGTATGATCGCTTTCCCTATGTGGAGCAAAATTTAGATGGTATTCAAGGCATAATTCCAAAGCTGAAGCGATGACGCCGAGATTATGTTGTTGACAGTAGGATGAATATTGTTTAAAAGGCAAAGAGAATGAGAGACCAGAGTGCTGACCTTATTGTACGATCACATTGAAATATCACATACTTTGATGTTATTCATTAATATAAGGGTTTCTGGAAATACAATACAAAAAAGCCTAAGTTCCACATTTCCTAAATTTTATTTCTTGCTGCATTTAATTTCAGCTGGCCTGGAACACGTTAATGCGAGGCGCACACCCGTAAAATTTACAGGGAACAGAGTAAATCAAGTTACACACTATTGTACTGGGTATGCAGTGATCGCATACATCACGCCAGTTACACATTTGTTAGGCAGTAACCTTGGGATTAATGATGTACCTGCACTGTTCCTTACATTTTTATTTGGGTTGTAATGAAAACGCAGATAACAAGTGAAAGTGATAATGTACTATACAGGATTACTGGATCAAGTTTGTTGGGACCTTTGAACTTGTTGGAGTCAAGTTTAATATTATTTAACGATATACCTGTATACCGTCACACGAGGCAACGTCACACCGAATCAGACTGTATAGCACTGCAGCATGGAGAACACATATAATTCACAATAACTTCTGTGATTGTAGGTAAGTGCAGCAATCACACGGGATATTTGCTAATTGTTAAACTAGCTTGCAATGAGACACCGAAGGCAATGCCATTACTGTGTTGGATTAGGAATTCCTTCGTCACAGTGGTCAACAGTAAACGGCTAGTAAACCGTCAAAGCCCATATTGCTTTTGCCAGAGGAATTCCCTTAAACTTTGTCCATTCTCCCAATCTGTTCTGAGGTAAACTCTCTGCTTTCGCAACACTGTCTGTTCCTCCACCCAGTATCATTTTGTCAGCAAACCTTTGCATAACGCCAGCAGTTCTGACATCCACATCATTGATATATATCGGGAAACAAATTGGTCCAAAATATCTACATCTGTGTAACATCACTGTCCTCCGGCATCCGTTAAGATGCACCCTTTATGCTGACTCTTTGCCTCTTGCTAGTCAGCCAATGTTCCAACCATTCTTGTATATTTATATTACTACAATGGTCTCTTGTCTTGTTAAGCAATGTCATGTTGTTACCTTATCAAAGTCCTTGTGAAAATCCAAATTAAAAACAATAAACGCACATGCAGTGATTCTCTTCTGTCTCTCCTGCCTGTTATTTCCTTCAAGAATTCAAAGTTTCGTCAGTCAGTTTTTTCCCCTTTAAAGAGCCAATGCAGTCGTTAACCTATTATATTATTTGCATCCACGTGCCCCGAAATTATATCGTTTACAACGGAGTCCAGCATCTTCCCAACAACTGAAATCAGACGAATTGGCGTATCATTTCATTTCACCTCTACCACTCCCTTCACAAAGTGTGGAGTAATTTTGTTAATTTCCATTCCTTCGGAAAAATTTCAAAATTGGTGATTCTTCAAAACTTTGCTATTATCTCCACAACCACTTCAGTTAGCTTTTTCATAACCCACTCCATCTGGTTGAAGTGACGCATCAAACTTCAGAATTCCAACTTCCCAAGAGGTTTCTCTTTGACAACTCGCCAGTTACCGGCATTCTGCTGTTTCCGAGGGAAGGCAAGTATAAGTTCATCTGCAATTTCATTGCTCCCGTTACTAGCTCTCCAGTGTCATTTCGCTGCGGTCAGATATGCCCTCCTGCCTCTCCTTAACTCCTTCTATATCTGAAAAAAAAATCAAATCTCTTTTATATTATTGTGCAGCTTACCTGCATATTACATCTTTTCTCCCCATTTGGCTTTTTAAATCTACTGTTTTTTTTTAACTTTACCATTCCTCTAACTTCCCTCTAATTGATGCTATATTATATGTTTTCTGCTTTGCTTTTATACTGCCTTTGAATTCGTTTTTTATCCAAGGATGGGAACACCTGACCGAATACTCCTTTGGGTCGTCTCTGTCCTGCAAAACTGCCCTCAGGAAATCCAGCAATTGCTTTTCTACCGTCATTCAGACAAGTGTCTCCACCCAGAAAGCTTAATCCAGAACCCCTCTGATGCCTCCGCAATTTATTTCCCAACACTCTACATCTGACGTTATCTACCCCCTCTCAAACTGCACAGTTAATTTTATCTTATCACTATCACTACCACCCAAGACTTCTTTTACCACACGATCCCTAAACAAACCTGGTTCTATATAACACCCAATCCCGAATTACCCTTCCCATTGCGCTCAACCAAAACCTGTTCAGAAAACCCATCTCGTTGGCATCTGCAACGTTCTTTCGGGTATCCAGTACCGAGCTGATTTTCCCAGTCTATCTGCATATTTAAGTCCCTCATGACTGTCGGAGCCTTGCCCTCATCTATATTCTGTTGCAGTTTATATCTCACATCTAGGCTGTTGCTACTCTTTCACATATTAGGTTTTTTATTCACTTATCCAACACATTGTTCATACATAACCTCGAGGAAATAACAATGTGTCCAGAATACACTGGACCTCTCCCGTTTGCTCAAAGTGTAGCACAGCCCAATGCAATGATAACAAACATAGCAAGCATATTGAATTTAACGTAAATGCGTACATCATTAGTGATGACGTTCCAAAGTTATAACACAATTTGATGCTTAATTCCTGTAGTTTACTCTGCTAGACAATCCACAGGGTTCTGTCCTGTCTCCCTTTCTCTTCACTCCAACTACTGCACAGAGTCTTGTCATCTTCAGAAGTTTTCTGACGACTCTACCATAGTTTGATGCATCAGTTAGGGAGATGAGGCTGAGTACAGGGCTACGGTGGGAAACTTTGTCACATGGTGTGAGCAGAATCATCTGCAGCTTAATGTGAAAAAGTCTAAGGAGCTGGTGGTAGAACTGAGGAGGGCTAAGGCACCGCTGACCCAGTTTCCATCGAAGGGGTCAGTGTGGACATGGTGGAGGATTACACATACTGGGGATATGAATTGACAATAAACTGGACTGGTCAAAGAACACTCAGGCTGCCTACAAGAAGTGTTAGAGCCGCCTCTATATCATGAGGAGACTGAGATCCTTTAACATCTGCCGGACGATGCTGAGGATGTTCTGCGAGTCTGTGGTGGCCAGTGCTATCATGTTTGCTGTTGTGTGCTGGGCAGCAGGCTGAGGGTAGCAGACACCAACAGAATCAACTAACTCATTCGTAAGGTCAGTGATGTTGTGGGGGTGGAACTGGGCTCTCTGATGGTGGTGTCTGAAAAGAAGACGCTGTCCAAGTTGCATGCCATCTTGGACAATGACTCCCATCCACTCCATTATGTACTGATTAGGCACAGGAGTACATTCAGCCAGAGACTCATCCCAGGTGTAACACTGAGCTTCATAGGAAGTCATCCCTGCCTGTGGCCATCAAACTTTATTCATCCTCCATCGGAGTGTCGGACACCCTTCCCCAATAGACTGGTCCTAGACTTATTTCCACTTGACATAATTAACTTATTAATATTTATTTATGGTTTTATATTGCTATATTTCTGCACTGTCCTTGCATGGTGGCGCTGTAACGAAACCCAGCTTCCCTCAGGATAAATAAGGTATGTCTTATTTAGTTAGTACCCTAATTATTCACACATTCATTCCCTGTTGAAATATTATTTTCCTTAGAACCATAGAACATTATAACACAGTATAGGATCTTCAGCCCACCATGTGCCGCGGCATATAATGCTTAAAGAATTACTAAATCCACACTACCCCATAGCCCTCTATTGTTCTTTCATCCATGTGCCTGTCCAAGAGGCTCTTAAATACCCCTAACGTTATTGCCTCCAACACCATTCCTGGCAAGTCATTCCAGGTACTCACAAACCTCTGTATAATAAACTCACCCCTGATATCTTCACTCCCTTAATTTTGTACATATTCACTTCAAATGCAAGTGATCAAAAACGATAATAAATTGTACGTGACTTTCGTCCCATGTATTTGGTAATCAACGGCTGTATAGAAAACTATAAATACCGTCAGTGTATGTGACTGCAGATGTTTTGGTGGTGCATGTTGTTACTTATTAACAAAGAGAATGCTTCACTCCTGAGATGAGGGCAGGTATTGGCAATTGAATATTTTATGACGAAGTTCTGAGCTGGTCCTGTTTAATAAGTCGTAATTGCGGCCACTGTCGTCTGGGCATTGTGTAAGGAGAGGACAGCAAGTGTGTATTTGTGGTTGGGGGCGCCTCTTATTGGCAGGGGAAGCAACTTTATTGAAGTGCATTGCTAGCTCCACTGCAAAGTGGAACAGCAATGTCTCTGTTCGAGTCCGTTAACGCTTTAAAACGAGAATGTACATATTAGGTTGATACACTTCCTTCGTATCTTCGATATACTATTATTCGTAGGGAATCATGTGTTTGCACTGAGAACATCAAGGACAAGATAAAACTGCTGCGGAATTATTTCTAGAGTAAATGAATTAAAAATAAATTTTGGAATAGATTTAAATGAATGTCCATGATCCCCTTTGACATCATCATAGTGGTCAGTGTCGAATTGCAGAAGCAGCAACATTGAACCTGGGTTATGAATGGCTTCCGCAGCATGGTCAGTACTGTTATTTTCATCTCTGCTCAGTGATCATTGTGGAAAAGTACCTATAACGACACTGTACTGGCTTACGTCTTTGTAGAGGCATAGACTAATCTATTTATTGACACAACGTGTCTCAATTACAGTCGAATATATGCCTGTGAAGTCTGCCAGTCTCCAGCGTTGTTTTTCTTGTAATGTATACATCGGTTATAAACCTCAAAGCCGGTAATAACACAGCAGGACGTCACATTGATGGAGAGCTTGGGCATATCAAATAGGCAATGGCTCACATCCTTCTCCTTCGACAAATCTTCCTTTGCTCGGTTCCTTGCAAAGTACAAGCTTTCACAAACATTTTAGAGCCAGTGTTATAGGAATTGTGCTTTACTTGCAAAGTCTGGGTTCCATTCGCACATGCGTTGTTCAGCAGTCCATTTTGTTCAAGGACAACTTTCCTCGGCAATATAAACAAATTTATTTTCTACTTTTCTCCTGCTAGTTTCTGCCCACAATGCAACTTGGTACTAAATGGAAAAATATTGATACTTTGAAGATGAACATTGTGATGTTTTGTACTTTGAGAACGATAACTTTTTACGAAAAATATCAGAAATGATGTTTTTATCGTTTCATTTCCATTTTGCAAAAGTCAGAAACAATGTGCCGAAACGCAACGGGTTAATGGCATCACTTTTTGTTGTAACTAATTCCAGTGGGATTTCCAGTATATATGCTTCCTATGGTTGTTTTTGCAGCCTGCACAAAAAATAAATAGATAAAATAATGCACTGGTATTCGTAGTAGTCGTCACAGCGTGTTCACTCTGTCAAACGTCTGTGTAGTTTTTTGTAACATAGTTTTTGAAGTGCGAAGTGAAAACCCTGGGATGAGACCTCAGAGAAGGACAGATGTGTTTGCGATGAGATTTTCTCATTATGAGATTTCCTGACCTCCACTATGGCCAAGTTATTGGAAACAAGTTGCAGTTACATCACATTTGAGGATGGGTATCAAATGTTCCACGCAATAATCTCCAGATATAATATAATAAATATCCAGATATAATAGAGCGCCGAAGTGAATGCGAGAGCTCATGGGAACTTTGTCTTCCAGATTATTTTCCATTAACAGCAATAAAAAAGTATGAAGGTTAATTCCAGTTTTCCCTAAACCGTCGAAGTGCCAAGACGACTGAAGATGATGTTAAAAAAATAAAGAACCAACGACATATTTTCTTGGCAATCGCCTGGGCTTTCTTGGCGTTATTGCAACAATAATAGCATAACGATGCTTAATGACCCCATTCCATTATTTGTTTGGTCACTTTTGGTCCTCTCTCCGTTCTACTATTAGCTTGTTTAATCTCAGGCCGTCTTTTGGTTCCACTATTAGTCTGGCCACCGTTTGGCGCTCTCTCCGGTAATGCTCAGTAGCAACAATATTAGTACCACCACAATAATCCTGAACTTCATAGAAATTGAGATATGAGCCTGCTTAGCTTTGGCCACACCTCAATACCTACCAGCTTGATCTAAATAAAAGGAAAGAAAATAAATAAATAAACAAACAATAAATAAATAAATAAATGTATAAATGAATAAATAAATAAATAGATAGATAAATAAATGAAGAAGAAGAAGAAGAAGAAGAAGAAGAAGAAGAAGAAGAAGAAGAAGAAGAAGAAGAAGAAGAAGAAGAAGAAGAAGAAGAAGAAGAAGAAGAAGAAGAAGAAGAAGAAGAAGAAGAAGAAGGAGAAGAAGAAGGAGAAGGAGAAGGAGAAGAAGAAGAAGAAGAAGAAGAAGAAGAAGAAGAAGAAGAAGAAGAAGAAGAAGAAGAAGAAGAAGAAGAAGAAGAAGAAGAAGAAGAAGAAGAAGAAGAAGAAGAAGAAGAAGAAGAAGAAGAAGAAGAAGAAGAAGAAGAAGAAGAAGAAGAAGAAGAAGAAGAAGAAGAAGAAGGACAAGAAGAAGAAGAAGAAGCGGTTTCTGCAACGTTTGGCATGTCCAACAGATCTTGAAAGAAAAATGTTCAATATCGAAATCGATTCTGATGAAAACTTTGGAATAACACTTTAAAGCTTTAGACCAGATGTCATTGTGATAGATCTGGCGACCAACCATATTTTTCTCTGTGTTTCTTAAAAGCTGTCTTTTCTTCAATATTTCATGCATATCTTTATTCATCCACGTACTCTTCTATAGATTTGTCAAGTATACCCACAGGAATAGAATCTCAGGGTTCTTTGTGGTGTCACATCTGTGCTCTGTAATAAATTTTACACTGAACTTTAAATATTGATCTACTGTTTGATTGCTTATCCGGACCATGGGTAAGAGCATTTCCTGCATTGCGCGTGTTGTTACCTCTTTAGATCGACGCAATTTTTGTTGCACTAACTCAATGTCAAGAAGTTCCTTCCAGTTCAACTCCTAATGTCTTCGCTGCATCTTCTCAAACATTGACTTTTTGAAATTTACATTACTTGTTTTGGCTTTTGCTGATATACCTCAGCCAAAAAAAAAAAAAAAAAAAAAAAAAAACTTCGAGACTAGCCAAGTTATTATCACTTATTCTAATGGATCAAAAACTTCTGTTCTCAAAATTCCATCTTGATTGCCTCAGGATATCAAATCCAGGTCGAACTATCTTCTTGTTGGTGCATAAACATACTGGATCAAAAAAATAAATCCTTTATCTTCTCAATAAATTTACAGCCCTGTAATCTTTTAGTCAATGTGTTCTTCCACGCAGTAGTTGGAAAATTAATGTCACCCATAACCAATCAACACACTCAGAACTTATTTCTGTAATGTTCTGATCAGGAAGTACATAACGTGGAATTGTACTCAGTGTGGAGACTATTCTCGTCATGGAGGTATGAAAGAGAAGAAAAACGCTATGATAATTCTGCTGGCCTTCAGAGGCCAAGGATCCCGGGGCTCTGGTGATTGGTGGATTAAAGTTCGGCGTCACGGCAGGAGATCCTTGTGACGTCGGGGGATACGGAAGTTCTACGGCTGTGCGCACAGCGACACGACATCTTTGGGCACCGAGATCGTAAGGAGCGACGTAACTGTCTTTAGTAAATCAGTGAGTTGTGTATTATGTATTATGTCTCCCCTCCCGATGTGAAATAGAGACACTTTTTTCTCAGTTATTTGGGAGAGGGAGAGACTCCGGGAAGACGAATGCCGGTGAATAATGTAGTCTTTGAAGTACTGCAAATCTGTGTTTTTATTGTTACTTTGCTCACGCTCGATGGCGCGTGCCATATATAACCATATAAGCACACAACAATTATACACGGAGACAGGCCATCTCAGCCCTTCTAGTCCGTGCCGAACGCTTACTATTACTAGTCACAAAGACCTGCAATCAGCCCATAACCCTCCATTCCGTTCCTGTCCGTATGCCTATCCGTTTTACTTTAGATGACAATATCGAACCTGCCTCTACCACTTTTACTGATAGGTCGTTTCACACAGCTACCACTCTCTGAGTAAAGCAATCCCTCCTCGTGTTACCCCTAAACGTTTGCCCCCTAACTCTCTACTCATGTCCTCTTGTTTTTATCTACCCTACTCTCAATGGAAAAAAGCCTATCCCCGGCAACTCTATCTGCTCCCCTCATAATTTTAGATACATCTATCAAGAACCCCCTCAAGCTCCTACGCTACAAATAATGACCTAACCTGTTCAACCTTTTTCTGTAACTTAGGTGCTGAAACCCAGGTAACATTCCAATCAATCTCCTGTGTACATCTCTCTATTTTCATGACATCTTTCCTATCATTCTTTGACCAGAACTCTACACAATAATCCAAATTACCAATGCCTTGTAAATTTTAACGTTACATCCCAACTCCTGTACTCATTGCTCTGATTTATAAAAAGCTTTCCAAAAAGCATACCAAAAGCTTTCTTCACCACCTATCAACACGAGATTCCACCTTCAGAGAAGTATGCACCATTATTCCTATATCACTATGTTCTGCTACAATTTCATTGTCCTACTATTAATCATGCCGCGGCTGCATTTTTGGATGTGGGGCAGGGCGGATTGCGGGAGGGAGGGAGGACTTTGGGGTTCTAACAAATAACTGTCGTTCATTCTTTGACACTCCTCTGTTTTTGTGGATATTTATGAAGGAAAAGCATTTCAGGATGCATGCTGTATACATTTCTCTGACGTTAACTGTACCTTAAAAGCCTTTCAAAAGAAACCTAACACTAGACATCGCATGAAGTGTCTAAAACTGTTAGAATGTCTGCAGGGCTAACGCTCCCATCAGATTGAAATAATATAGACTTTTGGATCTGAGATAGGAGGGTAGGTTCGTGATGGGCGTACTGACGCTGCTCCGTAATGTTAGGACGATGATAAGCAACCTCGTTCCAAACATCTCCTTCCAGCATAGAAATGGCAGAACCCCCCATCGCAGTCGGCGCAGACTGAAATGATACAATTGAATCCGTATCCACCAGTTACGCTTGCAGTTCCTTTCCCACTCGCTCGATCCTCTGAGTGAACACCTTCTGCTACATTCACTTCTTGCATATTTCAACTTTCTCCCCAAGCCCATGAGCTCTAGTTTTAGATTCATTCAAAGGATAGAACACAAAGAACACAAGGATAGAAATCTACAAGCCCTTCGGTCCACAATGCTGTGCCAAATATGTAACATAATGTAGACACTCCATAGACTTTCCGGAGCGCATAGCTCTGTATTTCTCTGAGCTCCATGCCCCTGTACAAAAGGCTTGTAAAACAACCTATTGTACCACTTTCACCACCGCCGCCGGTAGTGCATTAAATGTACACAACTCTCTGTGTGGAAGAAAAACACTTGCCCCCCAGTATGCTATATGTTCCTAGTCCCAAGCACCGTAAAACTGTACCCCCTTTTGCTATTCATTTCAGCCCTGGGAGAATAAAAGAACCACTTACTATCCACATGATCAATGCCTTTCATCACCTTATACAACACTATCAGGTCACCTCTCTTCCTCCGTCAGTACAGGGACAAAAGTCCAAGTACACTCAGACTGTTCACCCAATTTACGCCCTATAATCCTGGAAACTTCCTTGTAAATCTATTCTGCACTGTCTCTCTAGTATCCACACTCCCTCTCTAAAGTGTCTGTAGTATAGACGCTGGATGGAGAAAATCTGCGTGAATTCACCCTGTTCATTTCCCCCACTCTTCCTTTCAAATTATCGCGGCACAGCTTAAAGCTTATTGATATTTCAAAACTGTAAGTTGGTGGCCAGAACAGCCCAGGATGTTCTATCTATGACCTCACCAACGTGTTGTACAGCTTGAACACATTGTCCCGACTGGAGTACTCCGAGATCTGATTGTGAAAGTCACTGTGATCAGAGCTCAGTCCGATCCTATCTGCCTGTGAAGCCGCTTTCCTGGAGTTACCGATCTCTATCGACTGTTTTTTTTTAAATTTTGTTTGAATACTGTACACTAAACACCACATATTCAATATGCGTGACTTAACCTGTTGTATCTTCATTCGCAATGCATACCTGCCTGTATTAAATTAAATCTTCCATATTTGAACCAATTTCCCAGCCAGTCAACATCAAACTACAAGCTTAGATAGAGTTCCAGGCTGGAACAACGCCCCCAACCTAGGATTCGTCCGCAATTCTCCTGAATCCGTTTTCGACATCGATATCTGAGTCGTTAACATTCATGATAAATATCAGCGGGCCTAACATCAATCCCCGCAGCAGCCTTCTCAGAGTCTACGAATCACCCATCCCCTCTCTGCTACTCCAGAAAAAAAGCGTTCACCAGTCCGTCCACAAGACGCTTCTAAATTCGTGTGGGTGCGAATTTTTTTATTATCAAAGGTCCCTGGAATATTGTTCTCTATCTCTTTTATATGCCCAGAACATAAGCATAACGTGTTTTATTGTGATACAAGCCATCAGGTGATACTGTGAAATTCGAAATGACTGGAACAAAAATGATCTTATCTTCCCAGCAAACTTTAACGCCTTACGTTATTGAATTTGTTTTTGTTTTTGTTATTGTGTTAGTTTCCTCTCTGATTTCTTGCACCGCAGATCATGGATTTTCCTGGGGCTTTGTTATTGCTTGGTTGGTGGAAGGGAATTGGTGCGTTTTACTACAATAAACGGTGGAGGGACGGTCGATACTTTGCTGCTGCTTGTGCGTGTGGGGGCGAATACGTTGACTCCTGATGGTTATATTTTTTGTTTAACTTTCTCTCATCTTTTGCCGCAGGCACCGGTTTCACTGGATGTGTGTTAAGAATAAGAATTTGATGTTCTATATTGTTTAGCTTCTCTGATATTAAATGGAACAATTGATCTACCGACTGAAATTTTGTAGTTTCCCAAGAAACTAAGGTAAACCACATGTCTAGCTAGACTCTCCTACACTCTGACAATGCTCCGCGTTGGCGCCGCTGCAAGTTTTGCCTTAGAATTCTTTTCTCTTCGATTCTGCTCATTGAACAGTTCTCCGTCTTGCAATGCACTAAGTAGAATAATACGATAAAATACATAAAAACTGGAATTAGTCAGGGGGACATTAATCACCTTGTTTCCATGTCAGTTTTTTTCTCAACAACAATCAGGATTCTTGATAGAATGGTGCAAGTTGTAACAGCGGGCATGAAATAGAACGGTACACATCGAAAACTTGGCTTGACTTTCATTTTTCTTGGTGAATGTCAAAATAATCCTGCAAGGAGGCATTATCAAAAATTTTGGCCCTTCACTGAATTTAGTGTGGGTAAATGCTTAAATAACGATATTTGCACAGGAAGTGAGGGGCGTGAGCAGGTTTCCCTTTGTTCAATTATATCTGCGGGGAATTATGGTCGGGATCTGAAAACCTGGCGAAAAAGCGGACAAAATGATTCACAAATGCTGAGTAACATGAACTTGCCCGATAGAGTGAAGTGCAATATTATGGATTGCTTCTGCTCACAATATCCAGGTCAGGATAATAAAATTTACTGTAATTTCGGGATCCTTCTTACGATTTTCCGACCATCAGGAAATGTCTAAATTTCACCCTGTATCCAGACATAATAAAACAAATGCACAAATTAACCAAAGATAACCTGTACTTGCGTGAGCGTGGCGAATTCTGTTAAGCACATGGCATCAGATTAAATTCAAAATCCCATGAAATATTCCCAATTTTTGTCAGAGTTTGAAATATAAGCAAGTAGCGGATGTTCTCCAACGAAATCAGGATCTGTCTTCCTGCTGCAAGGAATGTCACAGTTCTTGCTGTTGGTAAGTGAATGAGTTTTGAGCTTTTAGTAATCACTGTCTTCTGTCTCACTTGCAAAACACCTGATCTCCTCCTTCGAGGCAGCACCTAATCAATGAATCGTTCATCACTGAGTTCTAACAGACTCATCCATATCGGCTAAGGCCGTAGGGGACCGGCCATGGAGTGTGCTGGTGTTGGGGCATCTATCAGGCCTGCTCACACTGACAAATTCTTTTCTCCACCAAGCTGATAAAATTCAACAGCCACCCGTTCCATAAACATGATCTGCAGCCTACTTAACCAGTTCTCAAAGACCATACTTGTTCATTTATGGAACAGGTTGGCCTCAAACAGTAATTTTTAGCTTTCACCCGACCTGCAGAACATTTTCTAATTGCAAAAGGCGTTTAATTTCCCTTGCCCCTGCTTTATTACTTTGTGATTTGTCATGGAAGTTATCGTTTCCTGCTGAATCCCCTCCGCTGCTCTCATTTTGCCTCAAGCGTCCTCTGTATTTCCTGACAGACTAAAGGGTAATCGTGCTAATTGGAGAAGACATCCCTCCGGTGCTATTACTTCAACCCCTGAAATGGCGTTATTCATATTCCATGAAATGACATGAAATGCTTACCCCTGAGTGGAAGAGTAGTGGAGCAAAATTTGGGAGGATTACACACAAAACGTATCGGGACACATATGAACGCAGATATGATCACATTTAACATAGAATAAAATTGTAATTAAAGGAAGAATGCAATATGTCATTTTTCAATTTTCACTTACGACCTTGGAAATTGGAAATTAGTCAAAAGTCACATTTGTGTTTACCTGTTACGTCTAAAAATAGGTAACGAAACCTGGTGGCAGGAACACATAGTGGCAATTGCGTAAATGTGCTTTGACGAGTTTAGCTTTCTTCAAGTGGTTTCCCTCCAGTCTTCAATGGGCCAGTTCACCGCATGGCCGATAGGTATTCTTTACAACCTTTCTTTCCCTGATTTGCATCAAGTGGATGATGAGGAGATTGCATGTCATCCTGATAAAATATAATTTTATAGACTTCACCACTTCCACCGTGCCTTATTTCATTGTAAATACATGCAGCTGTTGATTCAGAAATGAAAATGAAATGGGTTTAAAATGCTTTCTTTACAACAGACCTGGTACATGATCCCACACCACAAAAAGCTCCGGAGTATAGCACCTGATGCTTCTCCCTTGGATGCAAATATGTAGGGTAAGAGGACAGGTTTTCTCCAGATGCATCTTTAAACGGACCTTGTATATTGTGATAAGTAACATAACCCCAGCTGTAACCGCTGTGATTTTTCATAATTTGCCCTCCATGAAAGATCACAGAAAACCAGCTGTTGCAAATGCCCGAAATCGGAAATGAAGCACAACTCGGACGCAGAATCGCAGAAGGGATTAACGTTCCAATTGTTAAATAAAGAATTTTAGTTAGAAACGGCGGCCCAAGCGGTTCGTACCAGCTAAGCTACCCTCATCTATTCTTTTCTGAGCCTGATCCCGTTAAATACTTCCTATCCACGGACTGTCAAATTACATTTTGAATGTTGTTAAAATGTATACGTCAAACTAATCCTTGGGTCGCTCTTTCCATATACTTACACACTTACTCGGTCTCTCCGCTCCCTATTAATTCTCTCTCGTCGCTTTAAATCAATGTCCATTCGTAAATGATTCTACAAACTGTTTGTCACTGGTAAGTCTGCAGAGACAATGCATTATTATTAGTCTGGTCAGTGATGGGCCTGGATTATCAATGTCGTCATTATCACGGTGAGCAATGACATTGTCTGTGTGTGGCAGTAATTACTCTGGAAAACAGCGATTAAAATATTCATAATGACAGAAAACCGCAGTAAAGTTCGGTTGTACAATATAAGGCTCTACACATCATTGCACAGCAAGTGATTCAATGAAAACACTTTTCTGTTCTCAGATCATTACTTCTAGCCATTTAATACAAGTCGCAGATATTGATGCAACTCCCGATTCTTTCCATGGATCCGTGATTACGAGACAAGATTTCAACTTGAACGGATAGTTCATATCAATGTTTGAACATCAGTGTAAAACTAACAAATTGCGTTTATTCTTACAAAGGAAAATATGTTTATGAAGATGGGAAATGACAGGAGGAAAAGGAAAAGAGCTGAACAGGAAGGGTATCTCCTCCACCTGTTTCCATCTCTCACCTTGTAGAGCTTCTGCATATTCATCGGGTTGCGTTTCAGGTTACTGGTCTTCCTGCAGACGCCAGTTAATTCTGTTCCTTGCAATGCTTTATCTCATCTGAGATATATTTGAAATTATTTCAGTCTTTAAAAACTGTCCCAATTTTACTGTACACAAAAATATAACTGAGTGTATCTCGCAATTCTGCAATTGCCGATTCATAACGGGTTAACTACATCTCACACTGACTGTAATTAACCTGACTAGTGTTGTGCAATAAATCTCTCCTGTTGTTCTGCACCGACTGCTTGCAACAATAAAATCATACACATTTATTTGCAGCAACAGCACATTCTTTCAAAGGTTTTTTTTTTTTACATACGTAACATGTGGTTACATGTATACAGGGTATTTTAACAATTATATTCATTATTTTATTCCTGGTATTAGACATTACAGGACATCATATCGGCTGTGTAAAGATGTTGAAGACTCGGCGTTCTCCTATTCCCCGGTCGTTTCCGTTATCTGAACCTTCTGAATACAAGCTGTACCTATTCTCCTCATTGCGGTTCTTTATCCGGGAACCCACTGAACAATATCCCCATTTTTACATGCTGACTGACTAAATATCAGAGTGTAACGGGACTTGCATATAAACAACAGCGATTTTCATTTAGACATACGAAAATAATAATAAAAATATGCGGGTGCCTCGAAATAGAAACACGGCCCAATGTGATGACAGAAAACAAGAATAAATATTCCTCCTTATCCGCTGGGTCACGCCTGATATGTGTACGAAAAGAACAACACAAGCCGAAGTTAAATGTCTTCATGTGCACTGATGTTTCTGTCACTCCTTCGTACATTGAACGAACAACTCTCTCCTCTGAACGATTACAGGGCATCATCACCAGTCGTGTGATTATTCTGAAAAGCACTTTATTTAAAGACAGATATTGATATGGTTTAATGGTCATACATCTTGTTTTCACTGTGTCTGTCCTGAGATTGGGCAAGCAATGTATTTCCCAGCATACTTGGAGATGGTTCTGTACAAGCAGTGATACTCTCTGTGTAAGAGATCCTGGGACCGAATGACATGTGATAATAACATTGCAGAATTGATGGAACAGGACAAGCAGAGATATCTTCCATGTGTAAAGACAAAGTACACTGCAGATGCTGTGGTCAAATCAAGACGTACAAATAAGCTGAATGAACTCAGCAGGTCAGGCAGCATCCGTTGAAAGGAGCAGTCAACATTTCGGGCCGAGACGCTTCGAAAGGACAGAAGAAGGAGGGGGCAAGTGCCCTATAAAGAATGGGTGGAGAGAAGGTGCCAGGTGAAATACCAATCAGAGGAAAGATCAAGGGGTGCAGGAGGGATAGGAGGGAGGGGATAGGCCGGAGGGGTGAAGAAGGAATGTAAGGGGAAAACACGATCGGTAGAAGAAGAATGCAGAATCATCAGAGGTGATAGGCATCTAGAAGAGGAGACAGAGTTAAAGTGAGATGGTGGAAGGGAGAGGGAGGGAAATACCGGAAGATGGAGGTCGATGTTCATACCAAGGGGCTGGAGGCTACCCAGACTGTATATGAGATATATGACACTTTATATATCACCTCGCCCAACTCCTAACTCCTATCACCTCTGTCATTATCCGCTTTCACCACCGCCACCGGCCGTGCATACCACGCACATGCAACTCTCTGTGAGAAAGGCTTACCCCCGGTATCCCCTCTGTACTTATTTCCAAGCACATTAAAACGATGCCTCCATGTGTTAGCTATTTCGGCCCTGAGGGGAAAATACTCTGACTATCCACGCGATCAATGGCTCACATAATCTTATACACCTCTCACCCTCCGTTACTACAGGGAGAAAAGGCCAAATACACTCAAGCTGTTCTCGTAGTGCACGACCTCCATTCCAGGCAACACCCTTGTAAATATCCTCTGCACTCCCTCTCTAGTATCCACGCACCCTCCCTATAGTGTCTATAGTATAGACCCTGGATGTGAAAAATCTGCATGCATTCACTCTGTACATTGCCTCAACTCTTCCTTTCAAATTCTCGCTGCACTTTTTGGAGCGTATTGATATTTCAAAACTGTAAGTAGGTGGGCAAAACAGTCTACGATATTTTATCCACGGCCCCATCACACTAAAATCCACATTTGTAATAAGTGCGTTGAAAGCTGTTGCATCGTTCCTCACAACACAGACGATCTCACACTTCTCTGTATTAAATGCCATCTGCCATTTTTGAGGACATTTCCTCGCCAGTCGACGTCAAGCTACAAGCTTGGATGCAGTTCTTGGCTGGAACAACGCCTCCAACTTAGGAGTCATTGCAATTCTTCTGATTCCGATTTCTACATCGACAGCTCTGTCATGAGCATACATGATAAAAAAAAACAATGGGCCAAACACCAGTCTCTGCACTGCATTGTTCAGAGACAAAGAATGAACCATCCACTCTCTGTTAATCGAGAAAATAACGTTCGTCAATCCGTCCACAAGACGCATCTAAATTCATTTGGGTGCCTAAATCTGTTCGAAGTTGATTGCCCATGTTGATTGCTCAGGATGATTTTCTACGTTTGAAACAACACTGATCAGAAAATGTCCCATTTCAGCAACTGACGTCAGATATCTTGGAGAATACATTGGGAACGCTCGTATTATATTTTGCTTAAAAGTTAATAACTTGTTACATCCTTTGGGGATACGAATTCATGGCACGGTGATAAAGTGAGAAAAAAACACTTCAGTGCAACACTTTTGTGTAGCTGGTTAAGCCTCATGCGACGGATGGATAACCACACTAATTGCCCCAGTGGAATTACTCTGAATTGCATATAACTCTGTAAAACCTGTCACCAGTCCATTTGTGCACTTGCAAGTTTCCGTGCAAGTGAACGCTGCTTCTGATGGAATATGGGATATCCGTTGATTTACTACATCGCGGACGTTTTCTATCCTACAATCGTAGCGATCGGTATCCCTGGTAAGGTACTGGAGCTGGTCACTCTGTGTATGGTGCTTTCGTCATATTGTTTTCATTCAATTGCTCTGTTTGGACTTTTACTGAGCACAGAAGCTACCTTTGACTGAAATATGTTTCTAGAATTGAGGATTCAAACATCTGACAGATTTATTATTCAGCTTCCATATTGTTTCTACGTGATGCTTTTTATTTCTTTTGTCAATTGCGTCGGTGCTGCTCTTGCCATAGTTCTACAGTTTCAGCTCGGTCGCATTTCTGAAGCGACTTCCAGATCAGAAGTTTTTTTTTTTCAACTGACCGGCCAGTCGAATATCGACACTCAGGTCTGTTCTTCCATAAAACGTTAAATTGCAACCTATGCATTGAAGCGCATGATTTCACTACAAATAAACCATCAGCTGTTTCACCTGAAATAATGGTAATGGTGTTGGTTATGGAGCGATTGAACTTCTCCGGTACGTGAGTCGTGGGAATCACATGTCCAGTTGTAATCTGTCGGAAAGTAGCAAACCCATAACTACATTCTGTCCATTATTTTCCATCCGGTGGGCACGGACATAATCTACATAAATTGAATTTATGCTTTCAACTTCCAAAAAAAAAATCATACCTTGCGTAGCATTGGGGAAAAATTGGGAACTCAGACATTTGCAGCTAACGTTAATTCTGTTCTGACATTTTTTTTTCCCTCCAAATTTCTTGCAGTTAATTTAACGGCGATTATGATCCTATCTCGGGGAAAATGCGGACTCTCCAAATGCATCACCCGTTACCTGGTTGGAATGGCAACAGCAGATCTGATGGCGGTTATAGTTGTCGCTTTAGTGGAACAGACCAACAATATCTTCATTTATTCTAGATTCCTGCTCATCACTCCTGTATGCGCAGTGACAGGTGTATTATTTCTTGTGACGTTGGACTGTTCTGTTTGGTTTACGGTCAGTTTTACCTTCGATCGTTTCATTGCAATATGTTGTCGAAAGCTGCGGGAACGATACTGCACTGAGAGAACAGCAACGGTGGTTATGGTGACCGTGGTTATAGTGATCTGCGGGAAAAGTGTCCCGTTTTACTTTGTTGTTGAATCTTACGCCATTATTGGCAACATGCCGTGGCGTTGCGTCCTCATACAGGAATACGCTACTTCACCCGTGTGGAAAGGACTCGAATTACAAGAGAGCATTTTCTCACCGTTGCTACCAATCGGCTTAATTCTTATCTTCAATGGGTTAACAGTAAAACATATAATTGCGGCAAATAGAGTCCGCAGAGGGCTTCGGAACAGAAGTGATAATCAGAAAGATATCGAGATGGAAAACCGCAGAAAATCGATGATTTTATTGTTTGCAATTTCAGCTAATTTCATATTACTTTGGGTGCCCTCTACAGTTCGTTCCTTGAAATGGCAAACGGTAAATTACTATTACCTGGACAGATATTTGAGTACCCCTGTGTATATACTACAGCAATTTGGGTACATGTTGGAAACTCTCAGTGTGTGCACCAACACTTGTATTTATACACTGACACAGAGGAAATTCAGGCATGAGCTGAAGGATGGAATAAAGTGTGTGATTACGTTAAATGGCCATCTGTGTAGATAACGCCCACTCAAATTTCAATTCAGTGGCATTTTAGAATATAACAGTTGGAATAAATCATTATATTTGGCAAACATGACAAAAAGTCAAACAATTTTGTGTCTGGTCATCCTGAAATAAATAAATTCCAAACTATCACAGAGACTTGACTATCATCTTGGAAACGCTACCACAGTATAAATGCCACGACCAATAGGCTCCGGGACAGCGTCACCCCCCAGGCCATCAGACTGATTAACTCACGCTGATTTGAGTGTATTTCTGTGTTACATTGACTGTTCTAATTATTATAAATTATTATAAATTTCTAGGATTGCACATTACACATTTAGACGGAGACGTAACCTAAACATGTATGCGAAGGATGTAGCAAATTAAGTAAGTTCAGAATCAAGGGAAGGAATGACTTCTGGACTTCTCGGCGTTCAGATGTTTCAAAGTATTCATAGTCGGGTAAAAGAGAGTAAAGGGAATGCCTTTGAGCCACAGGGTGACTGTGGACACAGGGAGACAGTATCACAGCTGCGGTTCGGAGGGATACTGTGCTAGGATTGTATGTTAATAGACGGGGAGTGGAACTCAGAAGTAAGGACGCAAGAAACACACGTTCGAGAGTATTCTCTACAGAGCTCCCATCACCAAAACGAAAAACAACACACAGTGACAGATCGGAACATATATTTTGTATAGGTGCTTATATTAACACGGCTGTTGCCACAGACAACTTAAACTTCACTGATATTCATCGGCAGTTCCTCGGTTTAAAAAGGTTTCGATGTGACAGAGTTTCTCAGTTGTAGACGGGAAGGAGTGCTGGCACAAGGAGCGGGCAGGCAGACTCGTGAACAGCCCATCTTGTGCTAATACTAGAAAGTGAAATGGGTCAGGAAAATGATCTCTCCGCGTGTCAGTATTTCAGAACGATAGAGCACAGCTATTCGACATACCTTACACTGGGCTAGCAGCAGACAATATGGAATGTACTTAATTGATACTATTGGGTAGGAACCTGGGAGCCGAATTAGGGAAATATGGAGACTGTTAATGGAGCACTTGATTGGGGTTCAGCACTGGTTTGTTTCATTGAGGCGGGGATAAACCTGGTTGACAAGAGAGATGGAACACATCCTCAAGAATAAGAAATAAATATACTTTGAAGAAAGTATCAGGCAGGGCCATGGAATGTCACAATGTAGCCAGGAGGGATTTAGAAGAATTGAAACGAGAAGGCAGGGGAGAGCCGCGTTCAGGGAGGTGAAAAACAGGAGGATGACGGGAGAGTGTGGGAGAGATTAGCGATAAAAGAGGAAGCATGTGTCTGGAGTGCAAGGATGTAGTGAAGGTTCTTACTGATACTTTGCTTCGGTATTCACCAGTGAGTGAGATGGTGATGAATGTGGATACAGCAAAAACGAACAGGTGTGCTGAGATGCATACGCTTCGAAACTGGGAAAGCATGGAAAATTATCCATTTCCCGGTGCCAGAAGGGATGTAATACATGTAATTAGAGAAAACGAGTGAAAATGTTGCTGCGCTTTTGGACATAACATTTCTGTCATCACTAGCTACAGATGTGGTACGGGATGATGGGAGAATGGCAAATCGTATTTCTATGTTCAAGAAATGTAATAGGAATAGTCTTGAGAATTACAGGCCCGTGAGTCTTCGGTCTGTAGAGGGCAAGGTATTGGAGAGGCTTCTTAGAGACTGAATTATTGGAGAAACACATTCTGATTAGGGATAGTCAGCATGTCCCTTATGAGCCAGGATAAATTCCATGAAGAAGTGAAAAGTAGGCAGATGAAGCAGACGAGTCGATGTGGGGTAGATTAGTTTTGTAAGGTATTAGACTGGGTTCCCTATGGTGCACACTTGGAGAATACACGTGCCTTGGGATCTAGTGAAACCTGGCTGCATTGATTAAGAACTGGCTAACCAAGGGATCGCCGATGAGGTAGTCGATGGAGTGTATTCTGCCTGGAGGACAGTGGCTAGTGATGTTCCGCAAGGAAGGAATAATTTTCATAATACTTTATAGATACATCTGGACTTTGCTGTTGTAGCGCTTTGAGTGACAGAGATTATCACTATCCTGCAGGACTTGGATCATTTATTGAGTTAGGGCTGATTTTGAAAGCAAACTACTTTTGCTTTCTACTGAAACTGCAAGCTATCTAAACCGAAATCACGTTTACTTATTACAGGGCAGATGCTACAATTATATTAAAACACTTTTTTTCCACTGGAACTCTGCAACTCAAGATCGGCATTTCAAATTATTCAGCAGCATTCTTTCCAGCATCCAGTCTCCCAGAAAGCGAATTTCAATTCTCAATTCATGTAAACACGGATTGGTCTTATGTAAATTTACCTTTGAACACTGATATCTCGATCGCTTTAAGCTTGATTTCGCATGGGGCTGCGGAAACCGTGCCTCCCTTTGTAATCAATACCACAGCAAACAAACACAAGAACGCAATCGATATACGCAGGTAACGCAGAAGAAATATCTAAGCTCCAACGTTTCTTCCTTCAAAACTGTCTCTGGTAACTGGCTTATATAAAATAAACAGTTAATTCCTACAATGATAATCCTTATCAAATATTCTAAAGAACAAAGTGAAACGAGATATGTATGCGACCCCCATACACTAAGACTTTATACAATTTCGGAAAAATAAATGCATATGTTCCTGCAATTTAATTTGTAACAATGAAGCAGACGTTTGCAATCAGTGAGATCCTATTGTGAATGGAAAAAATAATTCAAACCTCCTTTCAATACAATGCTAGCAATCACACAACTGCCTTCCGTTCATTCACGCACGCATGACCTCTGTTTCTCTTTACTGAACTCACCAATTTCCAGTCCTTGTGCTACATTTTACATTTTCAATGCATTCACACTTTCAACTATCACAGAATTGACAAGTGTTGAACAGTGAACAAGTAGTATATAGTTAGAATCGTACAACATTTAAGAAATCCTTCCGAGTCTAATGCAAAGGGGCGCTGAAATTTACGAATCGTCCGCAAATTATTCTTCAACATTTCTAAAAGATGACTTCACGCCGTCACAAAATCTCCAACGACTTAAACGTTTTCTCACTTCCAATTTACTGACCAAAGATAGGGTTGAGATTAAATGAGCATTTTTTGTAATATTGTTTAATATTCCCCATCACTACCTTTAAAGTAACAAATTTGTACGCTGTACCTGCCCCTTTGCCACATACCACCCACCCCCATGTCCGGAACTACGGTGCCGACCCTCAAATCCTGCCTCCCATATAACCTCCCACCTTAAATTCCTCCATATACCTGTCTGGTAGTCTCTTAAACTTCACGAGAGTATCTGCCTCCACCAGTGACAGGCAGTGCATTCCACGCACCAAACACTCTCTGAGTACAAAAACATCCTCTGATATCCCCCCTGAACCACCCTCCCCTTACCGTAAAGCCATGTCCTCTTGTACTGAGCATTGGTGACAGACCCCGTCAGACCCCGGAGACTTCTCCTTCCAAATGTATTTTAATAACTCCAACAGCTCCTCTCCCTTAATATCAACATGCTCCAGAACATCAACTACACTCATAATGTCCTCACCGTAATCAAGTTCACTCTCATTTGTGAATAGCGAAGAGAAGTACTCATTGACGACCTCGCTCACTTCCGCAGCCTCCACAGCATCCAGGCACATCTTCCCACCTTTATCTCTAATCGGTCCTACCTTCACTCCTGTCATCCTTTAGTTCTTCACATAATTGAAGAATGCCTTGGGGTTTTACTTTACCCTAATCGCCAAGGCCTTCTCAAGCCCACTTCGTGCTATTCTCAGCCCCTTCTTAAGCTCTTTCCTTGCTACCCAATTTTCCTCAATAGACCCATTTGATCCTTGCTTCCTAAACATCATGTATGCTGCCATCTTCCACCTGACTATATTTTCCACCTCACATGTCATTCATGGCTCCTTCTGCCTACCATTCTTTATCTTCTTCGACCGGACAAATTTATCCCTAACATCCTGCAAGAGATCCTTAAACATCGACCACATGTCCTTAGCATATTTCCCTGCAAAAAAAAAAATCATCGCAATTCACACCCGCGAGTTCTAGCCTTATAGCCTCATAATTTGCCCTTTCCCAATTAAAAATGGTCCCGTCCTCTCTGATTCTATCATTTTCCCTGATAATGATAAAGGCCAGGGAGCGGTGATCACTGTCCCCCAGATTCTCACACCTTGAGAGGCCTGTGACCTGACCCGGTTCGCTACCGAATTATAGATCTCGTACGGTATTCTGCCTGGTCGGCCTGTCAACATCCGACCTGGACACACTTAAAAAATTCTGCCTCATTCAATCCCTTGGAACTTATCAGGTGCCAATCAAGATTAGGGAAGTTAATGTCACCAATGATAATAACCCAGTTAGTTTTGCACCTTTCCAAAATCTGCCTCCCAATCTGCTCCTCGATATGTCTGCTGCTACCAGGGGACCTATAGAATACCACTAATAGAGTACCTGCCCCGTTCCTGTTCCTGACGTCCACCCATACTGACTCAAAACAGGATCCTGCTACATTACCCACCCATTCTGCTTCATAGGTGTTTTTTTTTTCGTTTTTATGTTTGCCGCTAACGTGGTTATTAGGTTAGTACGTCTAGCAGTCTGTTCTGCAAATAGCCAAAAGTAACACTGGATTCTTTAATTCTTTTCTTGTTCTCCTGTCCTTGTATTTTCGGGAAAAGTCGAATGTTAGTCAGGTAATTCGGAGGCTTGTTACGTATCCCTTAACTGGGTGTCTTACCAACAAAGATTGAAGTATCCGCTGGAGTCTGGTACTACTTTCAAAACAGTGATTATGAGTAAAATATACAAATCAATATCAACAATGCAAATATGCAGACAATACACGTTAGCAATACTAATCCTAAAAGTGTGGGTATAATAATAATCAATAATAAACAAGCTCTATCGTTGTCTAGGGGATAATGAATTATCACGGGAAAGTATAAAGTTCAGTTCAATTCATGTAGGCTGAGGTAGTTGTTGGTTCTTTTGTTGAAACCGTTGGAGGTGGAGAGAGAGAGAGGGGGCGAGCAAACAGTAACAGCTGCAGTCAGTCAAACCTTCCTTTACGTTCTTGATCCGTCGATGTGTTGTTGTGGCCATTCAGGTATGCCCCCTCTGGCCTTTTGCTAGACCGTTCTTCTGTGGTGGACTCGTCACACAAACAAGCCCCCACCGGCCTCGCTACAAACACTGTGAGTGAAAATTGACTGATCCTTCGTTCGGTCTCCGATGCCCCCACACCTTCTCGTGGGTTCCAACACTTAAGCAATGCTCACTAGTGTGTCTCCTGGTGTGTTTGAGGGGTGTCACCCCCGAAATCACTTTTATCCCTACTCACAGGGTCTCAGGTTTCAACCAGTTTTGAATGGCTTAGTCCATCAAACCAGCCCACTCCGGCTGTCCACTGAGGAATTTTAATGAACAGAATGGTACCAAGTAAACAGCCCTCTCCGGAGCCATAAGTCTTATATGAGTCATAATATGGTGGAACAGCAAGTCTTTTCCTCCCTGTGTTATCCCTCCCTTATCTGAAACAAATGTTCCAGTCCCAGTATATTTTTGTTCCATCTCTTTCTCTCTCATGAGCAGCCTGGCAACAGTAGCGGTTTGTAATTCTCCCAGGGGAGAGGGACATGGGCAACTCTGTACCCTTCTGCCCATCAGAGCTGCTCATCCTTCGTAACAGGCTCTATAAAGCTGTTGTGTTATCGACTTATGATATGTTCATAGCAACACAGTCCATTAAATTTCATTTACGCTCTGGTTAGCAGTTGCCTGTAACAGCTCTCTCTGGTTCTCCGCATGGAGTAATGTTTATACATCATGATCACTGTCTCTCAGATGCTGAAGCACAAAGGATGTTGTGCAGGTTATATTGTTCATGCAGACTCCTGCCCCACTTTCCTTCCATTCCGACGGTGGCAGTCGTGGCAATAGTACTGGGTTGTTTGGTTGTGTGCTGGCAGGATAGGTCTGGAAGTGGCTGCCTATCGTTGTCATAACCATGCGGAGCTGCGTCACTACGTACAGTACCAACGTACTATTTAAAATCTAGCGCCAGTTTACTATATTCCTCCAAATAAGGATGATGTTTTTTTTTTTATTTTACTCAGTCTTTCCACTTTGCTATAATCTAATCTGCTTCCCTTCACTCTTTTTTTTCACAAGCCTTCTAAAATTGATTCAAATGCATTATTTCCACTCTCCGCACAAACGTAGTTTTCTCATGAAGTTGGACAGCTTCTCTGTAAGACTGGTCACCGCACCATGAAAAACAGGATCGCTTCTTCTGATCAGTTTTATACGAATGCAGCTTGCTGTCGCCATTCTGGAAAATCCCCAAATAAACATTCTTTTTTCTCTGGCTTCCTTTGTCTCACATTGTCCCAGGGGTAATCATCCAACTCTTCATCACAGTGTTTTCATTTTCCTTCATGCATCCATGACCAGCGTGGTTTCCACACGGAGGGGAACCCATGAGAATATAACTAGAAATCCTAGTTCTCAGGGTGATGCCAGTTATCCGGGACCTTGTTTCCCCAAATATTGAGCGAGAGAACTCACTGATTAATAGATATCAGGAAACTGAATTTATTGAGTTATTGAATTGTTGATTTTGACACTATATTTTGTTGCACCAACACGATAGGAGTTCTGTCTAGATTTGAAATTCTGTAAGAGTCGTTACAGAATGTCGTGTACGGTGATATTGATCAAGTGATCACAATATTGTTAGGATGAAGTTTTTTTTCGAGAAGTATATCAATAAAAGCCAAAAACAATAAATTGAAATTCGTAAAGACGACATTTGTGCAGATGCAGCTAGAAATTCAGAAGGAAAACTGCAGGAACTGCCTGACGTTGATTCAGTTGGGGAACAATCGAGTCGATTTAAAAAGGTAATACTGCTGTGCAGACAACGTTAATCCCCAACGTCGTGAAAAAATGTATGTACTTTCTTAATAAATGTTACGCTCAGAATCGAAGGTAAAAATATATTAACAAAGTACATAAACGTCACATACAATCTGAAATCCGAAATGCCAGAATACAGGTTGAGAAGGATATAGCCCATAATGATATTTTGTTTTCCCAATCATTTGATAATGAAATAAAAAATCAATATAAAATTAAGGTTATGAGGGATACCTGTGCGGCGTTAAGTTATCCAGCGAAGGACATAGCACAATCTCCAAAGACATAATTTGCTCCGGTAATCATCTGGGGAAAAGTTCGCAAGATGCCAGTAAAATGTAGAGAAAAATAAATTTGGTTAAAGTATTGGCCAGAAGAAACTGCAGTCTGATCAATGACAGAGAAAGCAGTTAAACAGTTGTCTTTGTTTCATCCTATTTTGTGGAAAACGAACCGATTTTTGCTCTGGGACACAAGGAACTTCCGGTAATGACTTACTGAATCTGAGACCATTCTCGTAGGAGTAACTATGTATAAAGTAAAAGCCAGATCTATCAAAGAAGCAATCCGTAATCTCGTTAGACCCTGACTGAGCTGCCTTATTGGAACTGTTTTGTACCGGACAGAGTTGAAAGACAAAAATACAGAAGCTTGGGGTGGGACAGTGCTCGTTGTAGCCCTGTACAATGGCCATAAGAAGATCAGGTGCCCTTGAACTAACGGGATGGAGATCCAACAGATCAAGTGATCAGGAACACTATAAGGGTCAGGAGATTCAATACACTCCAGCAACCAGAAACAATACATCGTTAAGAAGGAGGACTCCGTGAACACATGGAGGGACCACGATGAACACGTGGCCAGGGTAGACCCTTCCTCGCGTAATACCTTTTCTCATCATTGACTGTTCATGCAGGGTCAGAGATGCTAGTAACGTGCACACTGGTAGATAGTCTGTAAATCTCCGTTGAGACAATCAAAATTATTTGTCGGTAAATACAGATTCCCTATACCTCACTGATAATTAGTACATGGTGTTATTCAAAATTTGTATACCGGAGTTGGCTCGAGGATAAATCTCTTTGTTTAGTGGAGAACTCGTGTCGGACCACGTTGGTGAAGTACAGAGCGACCTAGGGCTGGGTAGTTAGCGGTTTCTAACTTAGCACGAAGCATTCGTGAAATTCGGCAAGTCCAAAGGACTTGGATTTGTTTAATCTGAGTGGATACCTGCAGAAATACATGTTGGGAACTGGCCGCAATATGAGGAGTTTCTCGTCACCCTGGTTGTGAAGGGACAATTGCTAGGGCTGCTACTATCGATGCACTCTGAGATAGGGGACAGAAAGGGGAGCAAATCAAATCCTAAAATACATACACCGCACCTTTTTGGGTACAGCAGCTTCAGGATATTGCTAAATATATAGGTGCTCGGAGACGATCCTTGAGAGCTTTTTCAATCAACGTCATCAGAGAGCAATACATGGCCTAGATGAATCCGACGAAAGAAAATTAACTGAAATGTGTTTGCCTCCAATTATACACTGAGTTTTACGAAATATACAACAACTGGGTGGAGGAACATGCGACAGTTTCAAGACCGCAATAATGATTGTCATGGGTCTTGACAAAAAGGACCCGGTAGACGCACTGGTTAAATGTTACAAGTGGAGAGTTGAACATCACACTGCATTTGCTTCCAGTTTCTGTAATGTGATCCAAGCAGAATATGGAGCAACATTTAAGCTGGAGCATTTAAGAACAGAAGCCTCAAATAGATCGTTGAGGCCAGTTGCGATGAATAAAAGACGGTAGTGGAACCCACACATGCTGAGGCATGGACGCTGAGGAACATGAGTAGAGTGTGGGAAAACGATATACAAAGACCAGTAAAGCTCTCTAATGGGAACGTGATGCCTATTACATATGAATCTGTCTGGGGATCTGAGAGTAGGAGATCTTCTGCCACACTATCAAAGGGCAAGTAAGTGCACAGGAAACGGAACAGGGATAACAACAGGGAGAATTGAAGTTGCTGTAGTTAAGTGCTAACGTTGTGGTCAAGGATATACAGTAAGAGAGAATGCCCAAACCTGAGACATGACAGATCAGAGAAGCGCGGTTTGCCCTTGAAGGGGCCAGTGGGACCGAGATTACTAAATAGCATGGTGCACACACCATAATCCAGAGAATTGTACGCTGAGCTTGAATAACAGTGTCAGTCCTCACCAACATGGGAGTGTAGCAAAAACTGGGCTGAAACCGGAAAGCATCTATTTAGTGGAAGGGTTTTTATCCGCCCTTGTTATGGACGCTCAAGGTCTCGAAAACATCGTCAAAACCACTAAGGTAAAAGAGAGTAAATTGAAAGATACCATGTAAAAGTAGTTCTCCGTCTATTCACAAGATATTAAGAAGTGGGACATATAAAGTGGCATACAAATGTTTGGACACCCATAGTCAAAATTTCCTTTTCTGAGAACAGCTAAGCCTGTTTCCAAAAGACCTGACCTGATTTCCAAAAGGTATGAAGTTAAAGATGACATATTTCTTAATTATTTTAAGCAACATTAGTTTTATTTTTATTTCCATCTTTTACAGTTTCAAAATAACGAAGAAAAAAAGAAAAGGGTCCGAAGTAAAGGTTTGGGCACCCTGCATGGTCAGTACTTAGTAACACCCAATTTGGCAAGTATCACAGCTTGTAAATATTTCTGTAACTAGCTAAGAGCCTTTCAATTCTTGTTTGGGGGATTTTCGCCCATTCTTGCTTGAAGAAGGCTTCTAGTTCTGTCAGATTCTTGGGCAGTCTTGCATGCGCTGCTCTTTTGAAATCTATCCACAGATTTTCGATGATGTTTAGGTCGGGGGGGTTGTGAGGGCCATGGCAAAACTTTCAGCTTCGCCTCGTGAGGTAGTCTATTGTAGGTGTTGAGGTGTGTTTAGGATCTTTATCCTGTTGTAAAAGCCATCCTCTTTACATCTTCCTCTTTTTTTTCCAGACGTTAAGATGTTTGCTTTCAGAATTTGCTGGTATTTAATTGAATTCATTCTTCCCTCTACCAGTAAATGTTCCCCATGACGCTGGCTGCAAGACAAGCCCAAAGCATGATCGGTCAACCCCCGTGCTTAACAGTTAGAGAGGTGACCTTTTCATAAAATTTTGCACCTTTTTTTCCCTCCTCCAAACATACATTTCCTCATTCCTGCCAAAAAATTCTATTTTAACTTCATCAATCCACTGGATTTGTTTCCAAAATGCATCACGCTTGTTTAGATGTTCCTTTTAAAACTTCAGACGTTAACGCTTTTTTTGGTGAGGACGCAGGAAGGTGTTTCTTCAGGTGACTCTTCCATGAAGGTCATATTTGTGCAGGCGCCGCTGCACAGTAGAATAGTGCACCTCCATTCTAGAGTCTGCTAAATCTTCCTGAAGCTCTTTTGAGATCAAAAGATGGTTTTGATTTGCCTTTCTAGCAACTCTACGATCAGTTCTCTTGGAAAGTTTTATTAGTCTTCCAGACCTCAACTTGACTTCAACTGTTCCTGTTAACTGCCATTTATTAATTACATTACGAACTGAGGAAACGGCTGCCTGAAAACGCTTTGATGTCGTCATGTAGCCTTCTCCTGCTTTGTGGGCATCATTTATTTTAATTTTCAGAGTGCTAGGAAGCTGCCCAGAGGAGCCATGGCTGCCGAATATTGGGACAATGTTTGAGGAGTTATTTTACTACTAAAGCTTTGTAATTTACATCATCTGGCATTTCCTAACGATGTCTGTGAACAAGTCATAGCCTTAACAAGCTAATTAAGGTCTGAGACCTTGGCAACACTAATCTGAGAGTTCAAATCTCTTAGGGTGCCCAAACTTTGCATGTTGCTCGTTTCCTTTTATTCACTCTAAAATTAAACAAAACAAAAATAATACACTAATCTTGATTAAAATGTTGAAAAGAATGGTCCATCTTTAACTTTCTGACTTTTGGAGATCAGTTCAACTTCAACTCACTTAACTATTCGCAGTAACAGAAATTTTGAAAGAGGTATTCAAACATGTTGCATGCCACGCTATGTGTAACATTGGAAGTTAGAATAGGAGACATAGCGTTGAAGCACTCCGTCATGTTGGTGAAGTAACTCGGGGAGCCGAAACATATATTGTGGGCTGATTATATGGCCAAAGCTTGGTTTGTTTTCACCCAGCTAATTGTATGGTTTGGAAGAGGCAATCGGCATGAATACCTACAGAACACATAGATCGCAGTAGGAGAATACCAAGGTAGAATATGCGCAATGGGTGAACTGTGAATAAAACCGGAGAAGATGGCCAATAAGAACATAAGAAAGAGGATCATGAGTAGGCCATCCGGCCCATCGAACCTGCACCGCATTTCAATAAACTCATGACTGATCTGGCCGTAAACTCAGCTCCATTTATCTGCCTTTGCTCCATAACCCTAAATTCCCTTAGTATGTACAAACGTAAAAACATATGTCTAGCTGTATCTTAAATATATTTACTGAAAAAGACTCAACTGCTTCCCTGAGCAGAGAATTCCACAAATTCATCACTCTCTACGAAACACAGTTTCTCCTCATCTCCATCCTAAATCTTCTCCCCTGAATCTTGAGGCAATGTCCTCCTGTTGTAGCAATGATCAGAAAGTGCAGCAAATTATTGCACAGAACTCATGAGCATTTGCAAGGCATAAGCATGACGACGGAAAAATGGCTGGCAGTTTGTGCATTCAATGGCAAGAAAGCAAACCACAAAAGCAATATGGGTTTGCCAAAAGAACAGAGGAAGAAGTAGTTAATGTAATACAGTGTTTTCTACAACAAGGAGTACTGAGGCCAATAGCCTCCACAAATAACTCACCCATATGGGCACCGAAGAAGCCAGTAGACCAAAGTTTGCATTTGCCTTTCAGGGACAGCAGTATACATGGATCGTCCTGCAACAGGGGTTCCATAATTCCCCGTCTATATTTCACCAGCGCTTAGGGGAAGGATTAAAACGGTTTTCAAAACTCGAGTGCTTGGCACTATATGTGAATTCTCTACGACTGGAGACTGAAACCAAGCGGGAACATTTTGAGGTATTGACAGAACCGCTGCAGTTATTGATTGCGATTGGCTAATGGAGCACAAGTCATGAAACGAGCAGTTAGTTATTTGGGAATGTCCTTGGCAATGAGATAAAAAGAACTTGAAAAGCGAAGAGTGGAATCGATTATGAAACTGTCTGTTCCCCGAGAACTGAAAGGGCTATGGTCCCTTCTGGGGCTGTTAGGTTACTGTAGCGATCACCTAATTTTTTTTTTACAGTGAGGCAGCTCCTTTAATGGAATGAACCATTTTCATTGGAAGTGCCGACAACTGATACCACGACCTCAGCAGTGCTGTTACAGGAGACGCACGGAAAGTTAAGACCAGTAGTTCATTTATTACGCATTCTCTCACTGGCTCATCCGGGGGTTGCTGTATATACACACAAGCGCGCGCGCGCACGCACACACACTCACACACACACACACACACACACACACACATACACACACACCATATATATATGTATATTTGCTACTGGTTCTCTTTGCGATACAACATTTCACCTACATAGTGGGATTCAATTCACTTACACACTCCTTTACAATTACCATTAAATGGAAGGATTCAGAATGCTTCAGTAAGCCAATATACAATTACTAGATGGATTTTATTGTTGCAATGAAGTAATATTAGTGTAAAGCAAAAAACACAACGTCAATGTTAGCAAAATAAACTGGTGTATCAAGGAAGTGTCAAGCAAATTGTCCCCAGGATCCATTTGTACAAAAACAGACAAAAAAATAGAGAGTGCAGAAGAAGTCAGATCAGGCAATGACTAAGAAAAAAACAGAGACAAGTGGAAAAGACAAATCCATTCTATTTTTGTTTTAGGTAGTTCCTCATCAGTACAGGACGGTGAGGGAAGAACTGGGTGGAAGATGAACATGGCCGGTAAATGTACAATGTAGCTTTACAGTTTCCAAACCATGAGTGCACAGGCAACAGGGTCGGCAGCTGCAGCATGTCTGGTTAGCCAGATAGAACGTTTATCGTCAGAGTCAGGCATACATTCTGACCATTTGTACGTTTGTCACAGCCTTACGGAACATTTGCCTCCCTCTGTGGGAAGCCAGAGCGAGTGTTTTATTTTGCAGGAAGAAGGACGCTTTAATCTGCTCTTCTGTTACAATACGTATTTGAGGAGGCAAAGCGAAAAACAATTTGGAGCCGTATCGGTGAAGGGCCGCTCTAAATTTTCTCCTGAGGGAAATAGAATGGCCGACGAATTGACGAGGCAAGGTGTTATGTTTTGGTAGTTTGGTGAGATTGGAAGGCAGTAGTAACAACAGACTACGATTGTGGGTTTAACAGAAGAGCAAAAATATTTTGGTGTAAAATGATAGTTGGCTCCGCGTGTGAAATGTGCAAAGAACACAGTGGACTGTTCGTCAAGTATGGAGTTGTCCTCCACGAAGGATATTGGGACACCAGAGATGCAAACGCACCCTGGAAATGATCAAGGAAATGGGCGGTTGTCCGAAGATGTGGATATTTTGTGAAACAAATGCTTGATTTGTGCACAATATAGCCCTGCAGAGATTTAAAGAAATGAGCCCTTCGACACACCAGGCAGGTAGAAAGGCCTTGGACTACTATGCAGATATATCATGTTATTCCCTTTCCGCTCACCAAAGGAGGCTACAGATACAATTTGGTACTATGACATACTGTTACGAAGTGGGTGAATGAATTCCCAGCTAAGACAGACACAGCGAAAGTCACTGCAAAAAATAAATAATTTCTGGGGTTTGTCCCCGAGTATAAATTTCTGGGGACTATCCCGCAGTATCGAAACCGATAAAGCACACATTTCACGGCCCACATAATGGAAGATGTCATGGCTCTTTTAGGGATCAAGCAGAAATTTCATAGCACTTTAAAACACAGACGAAGGAAATATGAAAGGATGAATCGAACATTGAAAAACTATGGTTGCTAAATTGTTGCAACATCATGGAACAACGTGGCTTGTAGCCTAGCCTTTTGCCTTAACGATAATATGGAATTCATTAGCACCTTCAATCGGTTACACCCCTTTGAAACTGATGATTGGAAGGGACATGAAAGGTTTCAGGAGTTGTTAGAGTTAAATTTGGCAGAACACGAAATCGATGGGATTGTGGCAGAAAAGTGGGCACAACAGTGAAAGTCTGTGAAAGAGGCCATTTATGTGGCAGCCAACCAGAAGGGTAGAAGAATCAAAAACGTAAAATCTACATTGAGACAGAGGTCACCCTGGGTTCTGAATTTACCAGGATAACTAGTGATGATTAGAATACAAAAACCTTCTTCATTTTTTAAATTACAGTTTTGCTTGCCCCGGTGAAATTAGAAGCAAAACAAGTCCTTCAGTGTGAAAAGAGCATTTCAACCATTTCTCCGGATGAAAGTGGGTGGTATCAGATCAACCAGCTGAGAATGGCGGTAGAAAATCAAGAATTTTTTCGCCATTAGTAACTGATGTACATGATGGCCCTGACTTGGGGGACTTGAGGACGTTCCTAGCAGAATGGAACAGTTCCTATCAATGGGGTACTTGTCAGGTCCCTTACTCAGAGAACAAGGGCGGTTTTATCGAAATATCAAAAGGAAAGGATAATATCCAAGAGTTTGTCCCCACCTTTCCGAACAAAATTGTGTGAGTAAATACGGACGCCCTGAGCCTAAAGATAACTGAGAGTCCAGATTGTATCGCCGAGAAAAATAGTTGGAAAATGTGCATTTAAAATAATTTAAGATTTACACTGGAAATAAGAGCAGATATCACACTATTGAGTTACAGTTTTAACATAACATGAAGAGAATGTTGTGTACTGCAGTGATGTCATTTACCATGACGGGGCCATGGGCATTTTGTCACCTGAGCAAGTAGAGCAAAACGTATCTTATCAAACGGACACGGGTAATATTTTTTTAGTATCATTATCCTGTTGTAGAAGTCATCCTCTTTTGATCTTCAGCTTTTTTGCAGACGGTGTGATGTTTGCTTCCAGAATTTGCTGGTATTTAATTGAATTCATTCTTCCCTCTACCAGTGGCTCCTCGTGCCACTGTCTGCAACACAAGCTGAAGCATGTTCGATCCACCCCCGAGCTTAACAGTTGGAGAGTCGTTCTTTTCATGAAACTCTGCACCATTTTTTTCTCCAAACATACATTTGCTCATTTCAGTCAGAAAAGTAATATTTTAACTTCATCAGTCCACAGGACTTGTTTCCAAAATGCATCAGGCTTGTTTAGATGTTCCTTTGCAATCTTCTGACGCTGAGGTTGGCGGTGAGGATGCAGTAAAGGTATTCTTCTGATGACTCTTCCATGAATGCCATATTTGTGCAGGGTCGCTGCACAGTAGAACAGTGCACCAACACCTCAGAGTCTGATAAATCTTCCCGAAGGCCTTTTTCCACTCAAACAGGGACTTTAATTTGCCTTTCCAGCAATCCTACGAGCAGTTCTGTCGGAAAATGTCCTTGTTCTTCCAAACCTCAACTTAACCTCCACCATTCCTGTTAACTTATATTTCTTAATTACATTACGAACTGATGAAACGTCTGCCTGAAAACGGCTAGCCTTCTCCTGCTCTGTGGGCATCATTTATTTTAATTTTCAGAGCGCTAGGCAGCTGCTTCGTAGGGCCCATGGCTGCTGATTGTTTGGAAAACGTTTGAGGAATCAGGGTATTTACAAAATATTGAAATTGGCATCACGTGGCCTTTACCAACAAGCTAATTGATGTCTGAGGCCTTGATAAAAGTTATCTGAGAGCTCAAAACTTTAGGTGTGCCCGAACGTTTGCATGGTGCTGCTTTCCTTTTTTTTTTGCTTCACTCTAAAATTGTGCAGAATAAAAGTAATACATTAATCTTGCTTAAAATGTTGAAAGGAATGTTTCAGCTTAAACACTATGACTTTTTGAGATCAGTTCATATTCACATTAACAGAAATTTTAACCGGGGTGCTCAAACTTTTTGCATGCCACTGTATACTGTAAATGGCGTGGAATCTGAACTGATTGTTGCTCTAGGACAATCTAATCAAAGTAACATGCTAAATTTGAGACCATTCTCGGAGGACTGGCTACTTATTATGTAAATTGCCGGACCAACCAAAGTAGCAATTAGCAATTTCGTTAGACTCTGTCTGGGTTGCCTCGTTTAACTCGTTAGGACGAGTCAGGGATGAAAAATGCAACTATGCAAGGCATGGGTGGGCGGAGCCATGAAAACATATTGGTTGTAGCCTTGGAAAAAGACTAGTGAGGAGGTGATCCAGGTAGGTCAGGTGACATTGAATTAATGGAATGGAGATCCAGCAGCTCAATGGATGAGAAATACTACAAGAGCTAGAGACTTCAAATACGCAGGGGCGATAACTCTTCAGCAATCAGAGACCTACCATCGCGAACGAGGAGGTGAGACTGCCGCTGACACGTGGAGTTCGGGACTGCGAGGGAAATCTGGACACCGTAGGGTAATACTTATTCTGGGTAATACTTTTCCTCTTCATGGACTGTTCCCGGTGGGACAGGGATTCTATTAGGGTGCACACAGGTAAATAGTTTGTGAACCCACGTACGTTTCAGTTGAGGCAATACATTTTTTGTCGATAAATACAGGTTCTCTGTACGTCACCTATCATTATTACAAGGAGTGATTTTCCATTAACATTTTCCACTCCGTCCTATCTATCTTTCCATACATTCAGTGTCTGTGTTACTTCGGAATAGAATTCTCATTCAGGGGAAACATCCTCCATGCAATCGGTCTGAAAGTATCCAATCATTATTTAATCAATTCCAGAGGACACAGGCGCAGCTCACTCACTCTTCCCTAACACATGAAGCCTGCTGCACTTGGAAACAGTCTTTTCAGTGTAAAGAATCGTGTCTGTACTCTCTCTGCTGTAGAGATAACTTTCCTGAGGTAGTGTGACTTGACAAGGAAATAATATCCAAAGTGTGCACGCACCAACGGCGGGCAGGACAATTCCCAGGAAGATAACTCTACCCCTCTTTTGCAGACCTCCTGCATCACCACTACAAAATACATTTTGCCCTCCTAATTACCTGCTTTACCTAAATGTGTAGTAATTTCTTCCTCAGGACCCCTAGACTTTTCTAGATTGTTTCTCTCTGAGTGAAAAACCTTATAACCTATCCATCCTCACTCATGCACTTTTGTCTGCATCCAGAAACCCTACTTCCACCCTTCTCACTATTGACCGTGCCGCCGTTATGTAACAGTAGCAGGCATTGATATAATACATATTGTCCAACAACGAAACCACTTATGCCTGTTGTGAACAGATGGATACTCGGACCAATCCCAGTGTCACTTTACTGGTCACTGCTTCCCAAATCGAAAATGATCCGTTTATTCGTTGTCTGCCTCTGAACTGCTGATGAATTTTGAGTCCACACAAGTACGTTACCCATAATCTCATGTCCTTATCAGAAACTTTCTTCAACTCCAGTCACACCACATTCAATCGTTCCGAATTTTCCAACTGTGTGTTTTTCATTTTCTGAACTCACAGTGACTCTGCCAACGCTGTTGCTACTCTCGTCCCATTTCCCTGGGTAGGGATGTGGGTGTGGGCCTGTGTCTCTGCCTGTAGAATACTAGGGTACAGAATACAATGGAAGGTTTCACTGTCTGTGCTTCAGTGTAACAGTTGTATTGGAAATGTTTTTTTCTGGGACTTAGGCTCACTGTGGGACTGCATGCCTGTGCTATCTGAGACTGTAGAACGGATGAACTGACGGTCTCTCTGTGCTCTACATTCATACAGTGAGATATGTCGTTTGTGTGAATGACCAACTCAGTCCGAGGATGCACCAAGGGCAGCCCACATGTCACCGTGCTTCGGACGCCAACGTACCATTTCCCCAACTTACTAATCCTAATGTGGGCATCTTGATGCTTGCTGGTGATGAGTACTCTGCCTGCGACAGAGCATTCGGCCCATCATTTTCAGGCTGAGAAAAGGAGCGCATTCATACAAAGGAGCAACACCTTCCAGCAGGAGAAATCAGCCCAGCTGGTGGAGGAGGATTACGATGCCCAAAGCATCAGGAGGCCCGCTGCTTCGGTGGACGAGTTTCTGAGGCGTTCTGAGCTGGGCAGACAGGTGAGTGCTCGCAGATCGTTTCAGATCTTTACCTTCCGTAGGTGTTTTAGAGACTAGCGCCTGCTCTATACTTTGTCGGTGAACAGGAGGGGATACCGGATTTTACAGACATCTATCTCTGTGGTAGGAAAACGAAAATGAGCCAGTAATAATAAAAGTCTGACGGCTGTGTGACGCGGCCGGTGCCGCCTGTGCCAGTGCAAATCTAGCTGTCTCTATCTGTCTGTCACTTCCTTCTCTCTCTCTCTCTCTCTCTCTCTCTCTCTCTCTCTCTCTCTCTCTCTCTCTCTCTCTCTCTCTCTCTCTCTCATTGAATCTGGAAATGTAGCTGCTCTTTGTCATTAGAGCTCGGTCATTATTTCCAGCAGATGAAGCACTGCTGAGGCAATGCCCAGGAATTTTGATGTATTTGTCTTTACTCAGTCCAATACTTACGTCAGAGGCCATGGTGTTGATCTATGGAGCTAGTCGAAGTAAATAGAGCAAATAAAATTAGTCAGGGGTGAAAACATCTCTCTGGAGACGGATCCTTTGTATAAGTCTGGCCGTTGTGAATGCATCAGCTCAGAGTGTCTATCGAGTAATTGTGCAGTAGCAGATTCTCACTGAAATGGTGTATCCGGTCATCTTCCGAATAGAAGCAGTTTACTATCCATTTATTTCGGTCTTCGGAATTATCGGTAAGCAACAGTGTCAGCTGTCGTTGACGGGAATTGAGGTTGAATCCAATGCCGTGATTGTTTCTGTCGCAGGTTTTCACTGTCAGCTCTCCAGACCAGGTATACTTCATTTAAGGAACGGAATGAAAACACCACGCATTGTATTCTGGGAACTGGATCGAAACCAAACCGCTGCAGGAACATCTGTGGAATTCAACGGGTTTGGCTGTGTTCTTCCAGCTGTTTGTGCTCAATAATGTGGTGTTCGGGTCTCTCTGCTTTTGGTCTTGTAACAGCTGCACTGTATTTGCAAATATTGTGGCTATAGAGCCCATTGAGATCATATTGATTGATTGTCTGCATTTGTATTTGAGCGGTTGTGGCAGTAACAATTTAGCAATTGTGAGGAGTACAATGTTGCAGCATGAAACTTGTGGATTTGTAATTTGTAACTTGTGGATTTGTGTTGGCGGTGACTGAATGTGAAGCAGTTGATGGACAACACAATGAGGTCTTGGCTGAGGCAAACATCACATCCAACTTGTTGCTTCATAATTATCAATACTGTGAAATGTATTATATTGTATCTACATCTGATAGGACAGTCATCTGACTGTGGCACCGAACTGGCTGCCGCCGTAGAATTCCTCTCCTCTGCTTTCCTGAAATGAATTCAGTAAGAGGTGTCATGTCCGTCTGTAAGGTTGTGTCATACAGCGCGGTATTTGTTGGAATCAGTCAATCTTCTGTTGTAAACTCAGTGAAGTGGCAGAAGCAGGATTGGGAACAAAACATGGGGAAAGTCAAAATTAAAATTAAGCCACGAGCAGCTCATCTGGAAAAAATAAACCAGTCAACACTCATGTCAGGGGCCTCTCTGAGAAAAGTTCTGAGAAGAGACACTTTAAATGTTTTTCCACATAAGATGATTTGCTTGAATGAGAACTTCCAGCATCTCCTGTTTGATCTCCGTCCTCGGCTGTTCTCCCGCTGAAAGGGTGAGCCATGGAAGTATATGATTGTCTCTTGTAATAATCCCGCCAGCAGCGTATACATTTATGCATTTTATCGACAGGAGAAGAGCAAGGAGCCGGTGTCCTTTCCCTATTTACTTCGAAGAGGTAGTTACACAGTTCTACCTTAAATCACGTTAGTAACGAAACCGGATTGAGACCATGATGACTTTAGTTTATGGTGTAAACTCCGTTTTTCTTACGCCGCCTGTGCACCGTCTCTCGACTCTTTCACTTTTAAATTCAACAATAAAGTGGAAATATTACAGGATCGCCTGAACAGTTCCTTTTCTCACTTCCAGCGAACATTGTGGCGATTGTGATCCTATCCCGCGGAAAGTGCGGTCTCTCCAAATGTGTCTCTCGCTACATGGTTGGGATGGCTGCGGCCGATCTCCTGGTCGTTATCTCGGATCCGCTGCTGAGGTGGACCGCTTATCACTATTTTCCTGGATCATTCCTGGACATCACTCCAGTGTGCAGACTCCATGAGTGGTTGCTTTTTCTGAGCACTGCTACCTCTGTCTGGCTGACTGTGGCTTTCACCGTCGATCGATTTGTGGCTATTTGCTGTGAGAAACTGAAAACAAAATATTGCACCGAGAGAACGGCGGCTGTGGTTATCGGGACAGTGAGTGTTCTGGCAAGTTTGGAGTGTGTCCCCTGGGGCTTTGCTTACGAGCTTAGAGAATTCATTGATGGTGTTCGCTGGTATTGTGTTCATACACCGAGCTACATGGACTCCCCCTCATGGGCGGCATTTACGCTGTTTCACCGCATTTTAACCCCTTTGGTCCCATTCGTTCTGATTTTGCTGCTCAATATTATGACTGTCAGGCGGATTCTAGCGGCTAGTAGAGCCCGGAGGGGGCTCCGGGGACAAAAGAGTGGAGAGAATGATAAGGACCGAGAAATGGAGAACCGGCGCAAATCCATCGTTTTGCTCTTCAGCATAACCGGTAGTTTCATATTGTTGTGGTTAGCACAGGTGGCATTTTATATCTATCAAAGGATTTCAAAGAGTGCTGTTTATTATTCTGTCACGGATCCCCGTTTCATCACAGAATCCACATCGATAATGTTGCAGATTCTTAGTAGCTGCACCAACACGTGTATTTACGCCCTAACTCAGAGCAAATTCCGAGAGGAACTGAAGAATAGGGTGAAATACCCACTGAACCGGATTTTGAAACTCATGAAAGGTCAGAAATAAATGGGGAAATATATTACAATTTAGATGCCTTCCTGCTTCCTTTTCTGTACCCCCATTGCTGGGCAAAAAGGGACAATGTGATGAGCAGAGTTACTAAACGAACACGAGAAAACCTGGAGGTTCTCGAAATGCAAAACAGCACACATAATCAGTCACAATACAGGCTGTCGGCTTGTTCAAATGTCCAATTTAATGTCAGAGAAATGTATAAAATAATCGTCATGAAGTGTCCGCAATCGTAAAGTACAGGGGCAGAGGGATTCACTCGAATGTATTCCTGACCACCGAGGTCAGTCTAATTGTCCTATAATTTCACTGGACTTTTTTTTTTACAAGTGTTGCTTCTTTTGATTTTTCTTTTTGGTTTATGATTGAAGCTGACCACAGATATAATTCCAGACTACTTGTATCACGTAGGAATGTGAAGAAATAACAAATTAACTTTTATTAAATATAATGTGTTTAATTGCATAATGGTTTGCAATAGTTAAACTAAGTTATAATTATTTTCTTAATGATTTTGATTTGTACTCAGTATCTGAAACTTTTCGCTTAAGTGTCCAAAAATAATTCGCCAACATTGATGGATTCCCGTTTTCTGTGCAAACATCCACGAAAACAGAGAAGTGTAATAAAGAACGAAAGACAGTGAAATGTTCGAATCCCAATGTATCCGCAACAGCTCCCCCCTCCCGCACAACCAGTATTTAAAGCATTTGCCCTTGTCCCTATTCATTGCGCTGGAAATTTGGGGTATAAGGGCTGGTTATTATCCATAGAACCACAGAAGCATAGAACATTACAGCACAGAAACAGGCCTTTTGTACCTATTTGGCTGTGTCGAACCATTTGTCTTCCTAGTCCCACTGACCTGCAACTGGACCATATCCCTCCATATACCTCTCATCCATGTACCTGTCCATTTTTTAAAATGTTAAAGTTGAGCCCGCATTTACCACTTCATCTGGCAGCTCATTCCACGCTCCCACCACTCTCGGTGTGAAGAAGCTTCCCCCACCTCTAATGTTCCCTTTAAACATTTTCCAATTCACCCTTAACCCATTTCCTCTGTTTTTGTTTCTCCCCTAGCCTCGGTGGAAAAGGTCTGCTTGCATTCACTCTATCTAAACCCATCATAATTTTATATACTTCTATCAAATCTCCCCTCATTCTACTAAGCTCCAGGGAATATTCAACCTTTCTCTGTAACTTAGTTTCTCAAGTCCCGGCAACATCCTTGTAAACATTCTCTGCATTTTTTCAACCTTAACAATACATTTACTGTAATTCGGTGACCAGAACTGCACAAAATACTCGAAATGCGTCCTCAACTGTGCATTAGACAACCTCAGAAAAATCATCCCACTCTTATACTCAATACTTTGATATTTAAGGCCAATGTACCAAAAGACCTTTTTGCTACACTACTTACATGAGATGCCACGTTTGAGGGAATTTTGTATCTGTGCTCCCAGAACCCTCTGTTCTGCTGCACTCCTCAGTGCCCTACCATATACCTTGTAAATTCGACCTTGTTTTTTTTTTTTTCCTTCGAAATTGTAACACCTCACAGATGTCTGTATTAAACTACATATGCCTATTTTTCCAGCCCACTTTTCCAGCTGGTCCAAATCCCTTTGCATGCTTTGAAAATATTCCTCACTGTCCACTACACTTCCAATCTTTGTAGCATCAGCAAATTTGCTGATCCAGTTCACCAGATTATCATCCAGATCATTGATATAGATGACAAATAACAATGGACACAGCACTGATCCCTGTGGATCTAATCACAGGTTTCATTAGGAGAAGCAATTCGCCACTACCATTCTCTGACTTCTCCTGTCACGGGTAACCTTAGCCTGTGATGGGGTACAGAACTGACCCTATGAAGTGCTGCTATTAAGAAAGAAAGAGGGAGGCGTCCAACGCAGTGAGAGAGAGAAAGAGAGAAACTGTTCGAAAGGTTGATGTTATGGTTTCTTTACCAGCTTGTTTACCTTTCTTCAAGGACACTTGCCTGCTTGTAAAAGCTCCTGCAGAGAGAGCAGGGCGGAGCAGGTTGACGAACAGCAGGTGTCCAACATGTGTAGATAAAAGTCAAGTCCGCTGTTACACAGACAGACACTCAGTTTGGGCCACTGAACGAGCTTCGTCGCACCGACAGGAAGGTCAAGTTTGGGGATTCAGGAAAATCGATCAGTGGCTCTAACAGAGTGAACAGGTGCGACCCGTCGGGAATTGTTTGTGTGTCCAGCCTCGCCTGAGTGATAACTCCATCACCGAAGAACGGTCGTACTTGCTATGGTTATAGTCGGTGACCACAACAGGATTTCAAAAGTCCACGGAAGTCAAAGGGAAGATTGACGGCATTACCTCTCACCCCTCTCTCTCTCTCTCTCTCTCTCTCTCTCTCTCTCTCTCTCTCTCTCTCTCTCTCTCTCTCTCTCTCTCTCTCTCTCTCCAACGCGACTCAACAAAATACTATAAACTAAACTGAACTCTCTTCATTTTCGAGAGACTTTATCCATTCACCTCTAGGTTTGAAAGAGCTTCGTTTTGTTTCTATTTTCATACACAAGCATACATTTATATATATATATATATATATATAATTGCTAACCTTTTCCAATATATTTGCATTTATATTACTGTATTGCGTAGTTAATAATAACCATTATTCGTTTATAGCAATGAGTTTTCCTTTGCTGCTGGTTCTTTAACCCATCACGGGGTATGTGAAAAAATGGGGGCTCGTCCAGCCTTTGAAAAAAAAATAATGGGGGGGAGGCGGGAGCTTGTTTGAATTGGTTGGGACAAATCTTTTTTTGATTTGGTTGCGTGTAAAAACAACAGAAGTGGATGTTGAGGATTTTCTGGCAATTCCAGACTCTGCAGGTTTAAGGCAAGCTAACAAAGGATGAGTTGTGTCTAGCTGTTAATGCAGTGAAACTTAGGGAGGCAAAGAAGTGTATGATGAAGGTGGAACTCCGATGGAGAATAGTCGTGCATTATATTTCTACGAAGCAATTCAGTGATGAGGAGTTAAACACGTTTACTCTCGGTAAAGAGGAGATCCAGTGGCGACGGGAGCAAATGATATTAGAGAGACTTAATTTAGAGAAAGTGGTGGCAGAATTACAGAGCGTAGAGTCAGAAAAACAGAGAGTTTAAGCAGAAAAACTGCGACAGTTCGAGAGAGAGAAAGGGCAGCGACACGTTCAAGCGTCGAATACGGGTAAGGAGCTGGTGGTACCGTTTAATATCAGCCAAGAATTTGACTTAGTACCGCTCTTTGATGAAGCTGAGGTCGAACGGTATTTCCTACACTTTGAAAAGGTGGCACAGACTCAACATTGGCCAAGGGATAAGTGGGCTCTCACGTTAGCAAGTGTGTTGAAAGGGAAGGCTCAGTGGGCGTATTCTGTCCTGACCTTTGAAGAGTCAATGAATTATGATATAGTGAACAATGCTGTGCTTAAAGCCCATGAGTTGGTTCCGGAGGCATGTCGTCAAAAGTTCAAAGTCCGGGAGCCAAACCTATGGGAGTAGCCCAGAGAGTATCTGGGAGAATGAGGGAAACCTGGAATTTGAAACTGGGACTGATATTCAAAGCCTATAAGAGACAGTTGTCCCAACTCTCTGTGTTCAGCATGTTGAAGCGCCTGTGAGTTTCCAGGGTTTTGAACCTTGTGTTAAGACTCAGTTAATGTCTGAGGTGTTTGACTCGGTTGAAAAGGAATGCAGATTCCTGGGCCAGGTGGACTTGGTTCATTGAATAAAAGGTTAACCTTGGTGCCAGTGAAAATTGAGGATTGCCAGTCATTTGTGTTAGACGGTCTTCTAAATGTTGATGATGGGGTAAAAGCTGCTGATGTGAATTTTATGGGAAGTATTGACAAAAGGGGCTGTTTCTGGATTTTTAAATAAAAATTTGAGAGGGTTGGACTGGATATGCGACATATGACCTTCCTTGCCGGATAATGTCCCGTTAAAAACGTATGTGAAACTCTGTTGAATTTTGTTTTCGCATCTGGAAGTAAGCAGCTGCAAGGTCATAGAGCTGTTCCGATACTGATGTGAGGAGAAAAGATTGTTTTGGTTTTTAGGGACCACCTGACTGGGCTAATATGGAGACGAATCGAAGTAAAAGTAGAGGAAACAGAATCGTTGGGTTGTTTGGAAATTTTCAGAATGTAAACATGGTCTTCGTAAGGTTAGTGATGCTGCTGAGTCTGGTAAACAGAAGTGATATATTGGCACCTATCCAGGGTGAAGTTTATTCGGCAGTACAGCTAACAAGCAAGCTTGTGGCTGTTGACCCACGCACTGATGCTAATGTTGATTTGTCAGAGAATTTTCTACCTTCCATGTTACATCAGGATTTGTGTAGTCAGGAGGATGAGAAAGGTTTGTCCTTGTCCAGGAAGGAATTTATAGAATAAGAAAATAAAGATGCTGAAATTGTGGCTTTAAAAGAGACAGCTCTCTCTGAGAATGAAATTCAGAATGATTCGATAGGATGGGGTGTCACTGAGGAAGTGGAGATCACCTACTCTGACTGCAGGTGAGAATTGGGCCATTGAACATCAATTTGTGGTCCCGAAATTTCACAGGGCTGAGATTTTAAACATGGCTCACAGTGTGTATTTAGGTGGACACTCTGGAGTGAGAAAGACAGTAAACCGGATTATGAAGGAATTCTACTGGCCTAATTTAAGAAAGGATGTTGTGAACTCTTGCAAGACTGTGGAGAAGGCCCTTATAAAATTTTTCACACCGGCAGGTCTACCTGAAGACATCCATTCTGACCAGGGTAGTAACTTTACTTCGAGAACATTCGAGGGGATAGTAAAAGCGTTGAGAGACAAGCACATTGTGTCACCTTTGACCCTACTCAGGGAGCAATGGTCAGATCAGAATGCAAGTATGAGCGTGCGTAGGTATGTTTTGGAATTTAAAGACAAACTTAACAAGATGCGACCTTGCGAAGCAGGATTTATAACACTCTCAGATGAACATGATACACGGGGATAATAGAAGAATGAGGGAGCCGAGATATCATGTTGGGGAAAGAGTTTTGAAGCTGTTCCCACTCCTTAACAAACCCCTTAAAGCGAGATTAAGTGGATCATAGTAAACAATTAAGAACATTGATTATTTAAACTATGTTATTAGAACTCCTGATCAATGGAGAAACGCTGCCCCGCTCGTCCACGTAGAGATGATCAAGGGTTATCACGACCCCGACCCTGCACCTGTGTGTTCTGTTATGACAACGGCGGAGATTGTGATGTCTGGTACTGACATAGCAGAACTCCCTGTAGTCACCACAAAACTCAAAATCTCTGATGTTTTGGAAAATCTTTGTGGGAAGATTCAACATTTGCAGTCAAAGCAATAAAAACAACTGAAGAGCTTACTTAACAAGTATAAAGATTTATTCCCTGACATTCGAAGGTCATGTATGGCGGCGGTGCATGACCTAATTGTAGATAAAGCTGATCCCATTAAGCAGCACCCTTACAGAATGACCCAAGAAAAGAACAAGAAATTGAATACATGCTATCAGCCGGCATAATTAGGCCAAACACCTCAGACTGGGCGTCACCAAGCGTGATTGTCCCTACGGCTGATGGGGATATGAGATTCTGTACTGATTAGAGAAAAGTTAATGCAGTAACTAATACAGATGCTATCCCGTCCCAAGAGTGAATGGCTGTATTGACAGAGTGGGGAAGGTTAAATACCTTACAAAGATTGACCTGTTGAAAGGTTACTGGCGTGTACCTTTAACAGAAAGTGCTGGAGAAATCTCAGCGTTTGTCGCACCTCCTGAGCTGTATGAGTAAAATATTTTACCCTTTGGGATAAAGAATGTTTCAGTGAAATTTAAAAGAATGATCAATTCTGTGATTAGAGGTTTAGATAACACAGGGGCCTGTATCGATGATTTAGAGGTCTGTGACGACTCATGGGGAGAGCATATTGCAGCGGTAGAAAAACTGTTTGAACAGCTGTCCAAGGCAAATCTCACTGTAAACCTCGATAAAAGCGAATTTGGCCACGCCACTGTCATGTATCTTCGCTATGGCGTAGGCCCGGGCCAACCGGCACCTGTACAGGCCAAGGTTCCCGTTCCGACTGGCAAGAAAGATTTGGGGAGGTTTTTGGGAATGGTTAGGTATTACCGAAAGTTCTGTAAGAACTTTGACTGCCCTAACAAAACTCCTGGGGAAGAGTGAATGATTTGTATGGAATGACCCTCGACAGGAGGCGTTTGAACATCTGAAAACTATCTTATGTTATCATCTTGTGCTCAAAGCACCTGATTTTTCAAAACCATTTTCTGTAGCAACAGACGCTAGTGACGACGAGACTGCTGGGGCGGTATTGTTACAGAAAGGTGTGTATGACATTGAACACCCAGTTGCTCACTTCTCTCAGAAATTTAATGTGCACTCGAAAAAAAAATACTGTTGAAAAGGAGCTGCTAACATTTATTCTGTCTTTACAACATTTTGAAGTTTATATTTGTCCGGCCCAGAAACCAGTTGTGGTTTACACGGACCACAATCTGTTGGTGTTTCTAACTAACATGAAGAATAAGAATAGAAGGTTATTAAAATTGAGTCTGATATTGCAAGAATATAACCTAAAAATAAAACATATATAGGTACTGACAATTTTATAGCTGATTGCTTATCGAGATGTTAAGTTAGAAATGGTACACGGTTTTGCTCTGTTATCTGATAAATAAATATGTATTGTTTCAAATTCTGTAATTTACATTTGAATCAAAAAAATGCAATCGACAAAATTATCCCTAAAAGGAAGGGCCTGTCACAAGGTCCTGAATTGACCCTATGAACTGTCCTCTTAAAAAGAACGGGAGAGAGGGAGGTGTTCAACGCAGATACGCAGATACTTTGTTATTGAGACAGAGAGAGAGAGAGAGAGAGAGAGAGAGAGAGAGAGAGAGAGAGAGAGAGAGAGAGAGAGAGAGAGAGAGAGAGAGAGAGCGCGAGAGAGAGAGAGAGAGAGAGAGAGAGAGAGAGAGAGAGAGAGAGAGAGAGAGAGAGAGAGAGAGAGAGAGAGAGAGACGAAGAATGCTCGGAAGATTGAGTTACAGCTTCTCTGACGGATGTTTACATTTCCACAAGGACACTGCCTGTTTATATGTTCTTACAGAGAGAGCCGCGCGGAGCAATTTGATGGACAGCTAGTGTTTAACATGCTGAAATAAATACTAGGTCAGCGGCTGGACCCAGACACACACAGACACAGACACATGGCTTTGGACACTGTACGAGCTTTGTTGTGCCCACAGAAAAGGTGCGTTTGGGGGATCGATCAGGAGAATCGATCAGTGGCTCTCGCCGTTTGAATAGGCTGTGACCAGTGGGGAGTTACTCGTCTGTCTAACGCTCGCCTAGGTTAATTATTCCACCACAGAAGAACAGTCCACTTGAGGACAAGGGGATGATCGACGACATCAGCTTACCTCAAATCTCTCATCTCTCGCTCTCTCTCTCTCTCTCTCGCTCTCTCTCTCTCTCTCTCTCTCTCTCTCTCTCTCTCTCCCTCCCTCTCTCTCTTTCTCTCTCTCTCCATCACGACTCCACTCAAGACCACAAACTGTACTGAACTTTACTCATCAATCGTACGAATGTAACTATTTACCCCCTAGGCTTGAAAAAGCTTGGTTTTCCTATTTCCACACATAGCCTCGTACGATTTTGTGAATAAAACGTGTCCAGGTTGTTTAAAATGCTGAGGAAAAGTCGCAGCCCTTTACTTCCATTCCGAACAAACCAAAAACAATCACCTTACACTCTCATCGTTACCTCAGGAGCCGCCTCGTAAAAGAGCACAACTGACGGACTTTGCGAATGAAGTCGAACATTTTCCTTTATGAATAACTTGTGTCATTTGTAACCATTTACATTGCCCTGTAATTGAATCGTCTCAGTAGGGCCTGCTGTGGCTGAGGAGAGAGTCAGTGTTGCATGAGTTTTGAGCTCAGTGCACCGTCACTACCCAGACTCCAACTGAAACGAGCCCTCCCGGGCCGGTAACAAAGCCCGTGCATCCTTCCTGAGGCGGGCAATCAGAGATGCATACAGCACTCCGGCTGTGATATTGCGGACACACACCAAGAACAACACGTGAACAGGTCCTTCTGCTCACTGCGTTGTTCTGAAGCAATTGACCCGATAATTTCATGCTTTACTAAATCAATCCCATCTGCCCTCACAAGGTCCACTTCCCTCTATTCTCCTCATATTCGCGTGGTATCTAATATCGTACATGGCATCTACCTCCGCCATCACTCCTGGCCTTCATTCCAGGCACTCAAAAATGTGAGTATGAAAGGAGATTGCAAGGCACATCTCCTTTAAACATTCCGAGTCAGGTTTACAATACTCTGTAGTGCAAGTAGTCTCATTTACAGCGGCAGTGTCAGGAAAAAAATACAAAATTACACTAAATTACAAAATAATTTCTTAATTACATTATGAACTGAGAAAACAGCTACCTGAAAACGCTTTGCTATCTTCTTATAGCCTTCTCCTGCTTTGTTGGTATAATTTATTTTAATTTTCAGAGTGCTAAGCAGTTGATTAGAGAAGCGCATGGCTGCTGATTGTTGGGACAAGATTTGAGGAGGCAGATTATTTATAAATCTTTGAAATTTACAGCACCTGGCCTTTCCTAACGACGATTATGAAGAAGCCATAGCTTTAACGAGCTAATTAAGGTTTGAGACCTTGGTAAAAGTTATCTGAGAGCTCAAATCTTTGGAGTGCCCGAACACTTGCATGGTGCTCTTTTCCTTTTCTTTACCCTAAAATTGTACAAAAAAAAAATGTATGGACTGATCGTGCTTAAAATGTTGAAAAGACTGTTTCATCTTTAACTTTATTACTTTTGGGGTTTAGTTCCTCTTCTACTCACTGAACTATTCACAGTAACACGATCTTTGAGCAGGCTGCCCGAATATTTGCATGCCACTGGACATGAGGCAGTGGAAAAGCGCCACAAAATCCGGACCGAAAAACCATAAAATCTCAAATTTTGCATGCAAACTCGTGACTGCTGAGCAGGACAAACTACCACTGTCAATATACCATCCGTCTGTTCCTTGACGTCCAAAGGCGAGGTGTTATTTTCTCCTGGACTCCACTGATAAACCAGGAAACATTTTCACTGATCATTTTTCAGTGACATACATCTCAAACGTTGCACATCACCGTGGGAATCCTGGGGTAAAGCATCACTGGTCATTATGTTGCCGATATGTTAAAAAATATAATTGTGGCCGGTTTGATTAGAATGACAGACTGTTAGGTTTTAATAAGGTGTTAAGTGAGTAATCGGGGAATGACAGGGATTTATTTCAGAGTAACTCCACACGGACTGCGCGTTCAGTCAGGGGCGGAGCGTATTCCGAGATAGATAATTATTTCTGACGTTCACGTTTGCTGAAGAACCTCCACGGCCAGTCACAGACCAGTATACAGGCGTGGGATATTTCGCCCATGTTTGAATTTTATATCGAATCACAACAACATCGATATATTGAAAAGGGCCGTGATCCCAACCGATATGCGTTCTCCCACCGTCACCTCGTACCAAAATAAACAGTGCCACCGTACCCCGTTTCCTTGTGCTACATTACCGTCATTATACAGGAAGGTTTTAACCAGACTTTCCGACATTCCCTCAGAAACCTTATGTCAGCGCTCTGATCAGACCTTCCTTATTGGATCTTTAACAGGAATGGAATGTGCGATACCAATAGTAAGAAATTTAACTTCTGTCTGCGCTGCAACATCACCGGAAGATCGCAGATTCGAGTCCTGAAGGTTTTAGGTGTTGATGTTACCAACTGTTTCCACCGCGGCGTAGACAACGTGGAGTGGCTGTGATGCTGCTCGCGACGGAGAAAACAAAGAGAAGCAGAGAGATTGAATGCGCGCTTGTGTGTGTGTGTGTGTGTGTGTGTGTGTGTGTGTGTGTGTGTGTGTGTGTGTGTGTGTGTGTGTGTGTGTGTGTGTGTTGTGAGAGAGAGGGAGAGAGTGAGAAAGAGAAAGAGAGGTGAGGAGGCAGACTGAAAAGTTGGAAACTAGAATACTGTGGTGGAGAATATGAACAGATGTCTGTCTGGTGAGACGAGGAAGGAGTGGAATACAGGGGGGAGCGAAAAAAAAGCGATTTAACATTTTACGGTAGGTTTGAAATTTTGCAGCACACGGTTATTCTTCCTGATGTTTCTCTGGATGGAAACATCTGAGATGTGAGCTCCGTTGAAACCACAATGCATTCTCATGCGACAATACATGAAAATAGGTTTGAAGGCTAATTCTTCGGTTACGCAGTGTACGTTATCCACGAACCTCCTTAGGTTTAAATCCGCTTATGTTTTCCGGTAAATTATATATAATTACTATTAATTATTCTTTCTTTAATTTAGCTTTGCCAGGTTTGAAATACAATTCGCTACTGATAGAAAAGCGAACGTTCATTGTAATTACACATGGATACAATACCCTTGAACACAAACTGAAAAGTTGAGTCTCAAGTTCATTTGAAGCACTGAAGCCCAAACAATGTTTCTGCCCGGGATTGACCTGGGGACCTTTCGCGTGTGAAGCGAACGTGATAACCACTACACCACTGAAACCTTGCAAAGCAAGGCAATGCTTTGCGCTCTTGAGCAATGATCCGAAGCTCCACGCCCTGCTCTGAAGTACAGCAATAAGTACAAACCATTGTCCACCGTTCCTTACCGTTTTCATTGACAAGTATTACATTTATGCGCCATATAGAGAGAAATGTATTAACAATTTCCTCTGGGGTGTTGGTTCCGGCGCGACATGTAACAGCTAACTGAACGATGTTGCATATGTGGGGCAAGGAATTAACACAACTTCGGTACTCCAGCTTCCGGCAGTCTCCACAGGGTGGCGCTCCGGCCCACGTGCTAAATTTAACAGTACCTTTAAGATTTCTCACCCGATCTCTCTCATCCGTTCTCAGCACCTCAGATTACAAGTTAATTGAAACTAGTGAGTGAACCATGTGCCGATACATTTATAAACAACAGGACGCGTTACAAGCCAGGGTTACTTGTGAGATGATGCCAGCTGTGGAGTAACGAATCACGGCCAATCTTCCCACCGAGTCCGCACTGACACCAGACACACCATAACACTGATATTTCATTAATGATCACTGTTCAATCTGTTCCTTCGGATCGCAACCAGACCAAGACATCAACGGCCAATTAAACGACCTATTTTGAACGAAAATGATATTGGTAGCCATAGCCTTCAGGAACGGAGCGGCAAGTCGATCAGCTCCGAGGTCGCGGTAGAGTGATCTCTCTCCAGCCGGAAGGACGTCAGTAGAATAGAGGGAGGTGTCGTCTCTTTAACAGAGGCTTGGTGAACTCTGGAAACGTGAGAATTATTTTATAATTCGGTCCAGAAATAATGCAGGTTGCAGATTCATGAGAGAGAGAGAGAGAGAGAGAGAGAGAGAGAGAGAGAGAGAGAGAGAGAGAGAGAGAGAGAGAGAGAGAGTAGCATCCCGATACCTTTTGCGGCCATTGAGGCTACAATTAAAATCTCTTTTTTCGCGTGTGCCTAAAACAATTCCCCGAAGTAAGTAAATATTGAGTTTATTCGACAGCACAACGAACCAAGGTGAGGTGTAATTAGAGTGTTTCTGAAGCATGGTTTCAGGAAGAGTAAGGTTCGTTGCTTCGCCATTTGGTTTATTGAACTAAGAAGACAGGAACGTGGGGTACGCGTGATGGCTGGATTCAGCAAAGAAACCATCTGTCCAGACACCTTCAACAACAGGAAGTGAGGCTACGCGTGTTGAACTAAAGAACCAAACAGGGAGATTATCTGTAGCCCCGCGGGTATCCTTATTGAATAAGGGAGGATCTCCTGCAACGCTGATAAACTCACACTCGCCTGCTTAGATCAAAATCAAAGGTGCATCGATTCGAAGTTAAAGACAAATAATAAGCAGGGTGTCTCAGAAGCACAACATCAAATGTAACATTTCAGTGGAATGCTCAGCATGAGCGTCGTCAAGTCGCCTGGGCCTTGCAAGCATTAAAAATCACAAGTGCTCTAGGTGAGGCTCGAACTCACAGCCTCGGCATTTCTCCGCCGTGTACTGTCATATAAGTACCGCGCGCTAACCGATTGCGCCACTAGAGCCCACTGCTGCAAACGCGAATTTTTACATATGGAATGAAAATTTAGAAGAAATTTACAGATATTATAGAGCATAGAGCCTAAATATGTACTGCGCGTGAAAGGCCGTTCGGCCCACAATGTTTTGCCATAACCAGCTAAAAAGCTAATCAAAGGCACACAAACTCTAATCCCTCCTTCCTACCATATCCATATCCCTCGATCTTTCTTACATCCAAGTGCATATCGAGTCAGCAAATGGCACATCAAATACCACGAATAAATTTGCTGATAATGGAAACGTTGTTGGTCGAATCTGAAATGGAGACGAGAGGGCGAATAGGGGCAAAATATTTCAATGAGTGGTGTCGCAGCAGCAACATTGCAACGAACGTCAGAAAGACGAAAAAGATTATTGTGGACTTCAGGAAGCAGAGAGACACCAATCCTCATCGAGAGATCCGAAGTGGAGAGAGTAAGCAATTTCAAGTCCATGGGTGTTAAGATCTCTGAGGACTTAACCTGGTCTCAACAAATCGGTGCGGTTATAAAGAAGGCAAAGCAGCGACTATACAGTACTTCATTAGCGGATTAACGAATAAACTAAAAAAACAAACAAACAAACTTCTGGAGAGCATTCTGTCAGGCTGCATCACGGTCTGGTATGGGGGGTGGGTGGGAAGTGCTGCTACTCTACCGGTAGGGGGAATGGGAAGATGGGGAGCCTGATGACCATGCAGATGTAAGCAGAGAGCTATGGAAGGTGGAGAAGAAGTGAGCACTCGGTACTCAGCAGGCGAACTTTAAGTGCAGACTTCCCATTAGCGCAGGTGACAGGTAACAATTTCAGTCTGATTCTCAAAGGAACAGAGCCATCCAACCATTCTCCGGCCAAATGTAGTGTCGAGACTTGGATGGCAGTCATTAGTATGTTGGGAAAATGACGTTGGATCTTTTTACTGTTTGGGAACTGAAGGGTACTTGATGCTAATCTTCATCCTCTCTTGGATCTTTCGTTGTACTTTGTTACTCCGTGTGTCCAGACGCCACATTAGGGCAGAAACTTGAGTTTTCATTTTAGATGATTATCATTGATTCATTTTCTCAGCCATCCTGTGAACCTTCACTTATATTTTGCACTCTAGGTCCCTCCAATAATATATCATCAACGGCGTTCAATCTGGGGCACCAAGTGAGAGATTGCTAGTTACCGAATCGCTAGCTAATGTCTCATGACATTCAGTCTGCCTTTGAAAATCGATCCATTAAGACTAAGAAAATAATCCTTTCTCCTTGCTTCTCCTTGTTAATCTTCTTGTGATTCTACTGGGTCAAATTCTCAATAGCTGACAGAGCAGCATATAGATAGAGCGACAAACAGACAAAAACAGTCAGCACAGTATAGCCAGCCAGATAGATTGTTAGGTAGATAGATAGGAAGGAAGAAAGAAAGAAAGAAAGAAAGAAAGAAAGAAAGAAAGAAAGAAAGAAAGAAAGAAAGAAAGAAAGAAAGAAAGAAAGAAAGAAAGAAAGAAAGAAAGAAAGAAAGAAAGAAAGAAAGAAAGAAAGAAAGAAAGAAAGAAAGAAAGAAAGAAAGAAAGAAAGAAAGAAAGAAAGAAAGAAAGAAAGAAAGAAAGAAAGAAAGAAAGACATAGACTATTATGCAGACGAGAAAGGCGTTGTTGATAATTACTCAAGGAGGAATATTCTTACTCAGGAATTGAGATTCTTACTCGAGGATGGAGATTCTTTGGGATGGATATTGTTACTCAGCATGGCTTAATCAGATGCGAGAAAGGGGCACGGCATCGTCATAGATGCAGCGAGAGGGCAGCTCAGCCGATGCAAGAACAAAAGACATCGCAGTTCAATCCGAATCCTTGCAAGCCGGTCATGGTGGATGGTCAGATGTCCTCTTTGTTCGGCCTCGCGATGCCAGTGGAGAACACCGGTGGCGGGGAAAATAGTTGGAAGGTCAGTGGAATGAGTTTCACCAGAAAATGCAGGATTAACCATGTGGTCCATACAAAAGTATTCCGGAGACCCTGCACCAAAGCCCGGAGATTCCTTGTTCTAATGTGGAAGCGACAATTTTATGAGCAATGAAAATGCAGTAGAATGGGTCGCAGAGTGGTAACGAAATATCTGCGACAAATGCCTACATCTAAAGAAACTCAACACCTTCCGCTAACGTAAGTTAAAACTTGCAGTTCCAATAAACCTATGTCTTCATATTAGATGCACCTGATATGGAGAAATAGTTAACACTACTGAGCAACAGTACGTCTCTAATATTTTTTAAGCTTCCTTTTAATCTACCTCTTCTTCCTCCATTTCAAGAACTGAATGCTAGATGCTCCGCTGATATCTGAAATGTTCCATGTTCGGCAACTTCCTGGTGAAGCCTTTCTATAGCGGTTTCAGTGCAATCACATCCAAACATAATGATACTCTGATTAGACCATAATTATATGTCATTGCATCATGACCTTTCCGCTTCGTGAAGACAGGTGTTCGGAATGTGTTGAAATACACATTACTCTACCCGTTCCCTACCTTCATTAATGTTTGAAATCCCATGCGCTTCCCCTTCTCTACATCAGCAGATAAGAATCCATTCATTCTTCGTCAATATCCCAACCCAACTCATCCATGGAAGGCAATGACCTCAATAGTGAACCCTGTTTGCCAGTCGATGACCATTTGTCAGTATTTCATCTGCTTTTATGGCACAGCCTCGTTCGACAATTGCAGTTCAACCTCCAAGAGCACTCGCGCATTTTCAGATGTGATTCGCCTGCCATTACAGCATGAAACTAATGCCCCCAGTTTATTCCATTCCATGGATCGGTCATTGGCATTTGGTAATTCATGATTTGTTTTTGTCAGTGCACGTCACGTGACAGGTGTTGTTTCAAGGTCTGAAATAGAAACATATAGATAACGAACACCCTCGGACTTTAGGTCAAGAGTAAATGTGTTAATTTTCAAGATCGAGGTTGTGGGGGTGTGAAAAATAAGTTAAACTTTGGCGCGTGAAACACTAGCTTGTCTTTAGGGTTTTATCGCACTAGGACGAGAAAGGAATCCGGTTATCACCATGGAAACATGCAGCGGGCAGTTCAGTCGGTATAAGAGAATTGTGTTTCCATACCAGATCCTGATACAGTCTGTCAGATATTCTCCAGGATACACCCGTAGATGTTAATGTGAGTTTTGGATGACATCACAAATCTGCACAAACTGACATAGTACAGGTTGTAAATACTGGTAAACCTTTCCAAAATACTGCTCCCCTGGGCCACTACACTAACAATTCCAGTCAATATTTAGGCAAATATAGCCGAGCTGCAAACTACTCTGGTGTTTTTACAATTTCCATAAGCTGGTTGCATGTATTTATTTCTCTTCTGCTAGCGTCTCAAAACCTTTGGAAATTAAAGCGCATAATATCTCAATAACGCCCCCCCCCCCATCAACTATCCGCTACATCTCGAAAGCTGCCCAGAGGAAGGTAGGTCATTGGTAGTGTCGATGAATTCCTGCATCAGTGTCGCTCAGGGTGGAGTACAGTGCTGGGTGTGCAACCACGCAACCAGCTGCTGAGTGTTCTTGTACAGGCTCGTATGCACGACATGTTTATATGATAGTTACACCCTCCTTTTTCTCAACTCGCGGAGTAGCAGCAGCGTTTGATTTCTGATTATCCACCTCCCTGCCCTGCCGTGCTGGAGCAACACTGGTCAGTGTACATGCAGTCCAGAGCTGGTTTGCACAGATCTGTGTTCCGGTAGTGGTGCAGGCGGTTGGTGTACTCAGCGGCCTAGAATGATCGGCTCTGAATGCACAGTGAAATGTGAGATTGTTCGTCTCTTTCCCGCTAAGCAAATATGAGTGTTCGCCAAGCAGAGTTGCGTTTATGTGGATTCATGTCCCTCCATTTTGGTGTCACAATAGTCCAGAGCTGGTGATGTCTATCGTTCAGAGTTACAGTACAACGCAGCTCTGTATTATCAATGTTATATTTTGATCACTCTCGGCACTTGCATTAGACTCTTGTGATGGCCTGTACAAACACTGGCCAGACCTGTGCTCTGGCACCTCTGTCTGCTTGTTTGCAGTGCTATTACGTTTAGAGAAGTGTGTTCTTGTTACACAAACTAATCTTGTATATCGTCCACAGTCCCGTTCCTGCAGCTCTGCAGGATAAATCTCCTGGAGGATCTGACCACTTTAGCTCTGAACACTCTGATGGGTTGTTCCCAGCATCCATGCAGGAATGTCCCAGATGAAAACGACAGTCAGAGTCGAAATAACAATTTCATCACATGCCCACTGGGCTTCAAATCATTGACCAATATACATTAAACAGTACAGTACAGGAATAGACCTCCACACCCTTCCTCAACTCACTGTGTGTGTGCTGTCAATGATGACAATTTAAGCTGCATATGTGCCTGCATGTTGTCCGCGTCCGCCACAGTTATGCTCCCTGATCGAACACCACCTCCTCCGTAGTATCAACGCGTCTGAGAATATCACCATACGCGCTTCCTGATCTCATTCTCCCTCTCTCTGTCTCTGTCGCTCTTCCTCTTGCGCTGTGCCTCCCTAGCTGTCTCTCGCAATGCCTCTTCCTCTTTTCCCCTCCCTCAGGTATCTCATTTGCAACCTTCCTCTTTCTCCCTATCTATTTCTCTACTCTCCTATATTTATTTTTCTCTCTCTTGCAGTTAAAAGTAAAAGCAATTTTGTTCTATCTTAATGTGTAAAACAGTAAAAAGTCTGTTGCTGGAAGATAGTTGAAGAATCTACAGTTAAAGAAAGAGGAGTAAACAAGAGTGCAAGAGGGAAGGAAAGCGCGAGTTATTACGTGAGCAGGAGTGGTTGGTACTGACGGAAATATGCTCCAGGATCAGGCAGTTTTGTCAGAACCTGAAGACTGAGGGTAACAGGTTCGCCTGGAAAATATAAAGGTGGGAGGTGAGTGCAAAGCCGTTTTTGGTGTAAATTTGAAAAGAGTCAACCTCTCGGGCTGACACCTTTCATCGAGACTCTGATTTTGGGAGCGCTGTTTGTTTTGTAACTCTGATCATCACTTTGTTTCACTGTACACACAAGGCAGGTTGCAGTCAGCAAGAAGACAGCCGAATTATAAATCTTTATGTCATTCATTTCTGACGTTTCTTGAGCTTCAACACAGGATTCCACTGGTATATCACCGCATTCCTTAGTTCCTCCCGGAATTTTCTCTGGGTCAGGACGTAAAAGCACGTTTTAGAAAAGGAACTGAGAATCTGCAGCATTCCGGATGTCGTTTCTGTGATGTAACGGGTATCAGTAACAGAATAAGCAAAACTCTTTGAAATCGTTTGATAGATATAAAGTATCACTTGTGTTACCCACAACAATATGAAGCTACCGGTAATGCTGAAGAGCAAAACGATAGATTTGCGTCGTTCTCCATCTCCCGATCCTTGTTATTCTCTGCACTCTTTTGTCCCCGGAGGCCCCTGCGGGCTCGACTGGCCGCTAGAATACTTCTGGCAGTCAAAGTGTTGAAAAACAAATTTAGAAAGAATGGGACATAAGCAGTAAAATTGCGGTGAAATATCGCAAATGCAGCGCATGAGAGAGGGTTTTTGTAGCTCGGTGTAAGAACACAATACCAGGGAACACCATTAATTATGACCTTATGCTCTGATGCAAAGTCCCAGGGGACATTCTACAAACTGGCCAGCAGACTCACTATCCCGATGACCACAGCCGCCGTTCTCTCGGTGCAATGTTTTGTTTTCAGCTTCTTACAGCAAACAGCCACAAATCGATCGACTGTGAAAGCGACAGTCAGCCAGACAGAGGTCGCAGTGCTCGCAGAAACCAACCAGAAGAGGAGTTTACACAGAGGAGTTATGATCAGGAATGACTGGGGAAAATAATACAAGCAGTCCATCCCAAAAGCGGATCCGAGATAACGACCAGGATATCGGCCACTGCCATTTCCATCAGGTAGCGAGTGACACATTTGGAGAGACCGCACTTTCCTCGATACAAGTTTGCAATCGTCATCAAGTTCCCTGGAACAGGAGCCGAGAAAAGCAAGAACAGAAAATACAGAGCAGAAACTAATTCAACTGTTTGAGTGGATCCTGCAATATTTCCAGTTCATTGTCGCATTTAGTGAAAGTGTCAGGAGAGGGCGCATGTCTTCACGATATAGAAGAGGATTTACACTGTAAAATGAAGTCAACTAATTCCGAATTCTGAAGTGGCAGAGTAAATATAAAGCCCGGTTATCACCTTCCTCAGAGTTTTTTTTTTTTCACCGTTGCCTTCGAGTCACGTTGGATGAAATTAGTAAATCCGGACCCTGATGGCGAGATGCATACATTCCCACGATTCCCCTTGTCAGCGGCAGAACAGCCGGAGTGAGGAACAATGACGGGAAATGTTATAAACACTCGTCCAGCCAGAACAGAATATGTGGAATAACATTTAAATTGTCTCTTCTCAGGAGCGCGCGCACACACACACACAAGCAGAGATGCGAAAGAGAGAACAAGGTCGGGTGACAACGGTCAAATGACGATGTTATTGTTGCACAAACTGAAGAAAATCTGCAGAAGTGGGAGGTCCAAGGCAACACACAGTGAGAACAGGAACAACTCTGCTAAGAATTGTGTGTGTGATGTTGCTGATGAATAGAATTTTGTGAGCATGTCAAAGCTGCCTGAGGTCAGACGAAAGTTGTTAAGAAATATTTCATGCTGCCAAGTAATGGGCAATCTGGTTAAGTAATTCATCCTGTACCTGTCTGTCTCTGCTAAAGTGTGAGAACGTAAGGTTCATACACTTTTACACATTTCGTCCATACATCTGGCACTGAATCATCATTTGTGATTCATGTTTTCTTCAATTTACATTTTACACAACTAAATTAATCAATAACCCCATGCACACACCCCAAACATGTTATCCCCAAGTACGTGAGCTGCCCATATCCATGCTTTTGTGGGTGTATCTGGGGCTTCAGGTGGATTTGGCGTGATCTTGATATGTCTTCGGATTCGGCGGTCTCCTCATGGATTTTGAGATGCTTAGGGATTTTGCTGTCAAGGCAGCCATCTCGTGTTTGAAAGCCTGGGTCATCTAATGTGTGGGTTGAGGTGGTCATGCATTTTGCGGTGCGCTCTTATTTAGAGATCTGCGAAGATTTGGGGGTTCACACGGATTTTCGTAATCTGTGCATATTTAGGTGTGTACAGTTGAATATTGGGGTACACAGGGGTCTGGGGTGTGAAGCAAATTTCAGTGTGTCTGCCGATCTGTAAACACTTTTCGGGCATTTGTGAGAATTTTTTAATGTCGAGACAGCCATTTTCTGAACTGGCTGAAATGATCCCTGCTATGAAATAATCCATTATCCATTTGATAGTGTCAGCGTGTTTTCGGTGCGCACTGATTTGGGGATTACGCAGATTTATGGGGATGTTTTCGGAATTCTGAGATCTCACCGAGTTTTGGTGTCTGCGAATTTGGAGTTGTCTAAATTTTGCATCATTTACAGATACTTACATAATAGATATACTTTTAATGTCCAACAGTATTCGTGTTAATTTATGGTGGCGGCAGCAATTTGGTGATCTGTTTGAAGTGATCCTTGCTCTGGGAAAAATCTAATGTGCATGTACGCATATCAATGGGCTTGTGGTCAGACTGAAATTGGGATTGCGCCGGTATAGGGGAGCGAGGTTGAATATGTGGCTCCACGCAGATTTCCTGTACAACCATACTTTTGTGTAGTGGTTGATCTCCAAATAGATTTTGGGGTATATGTGGATTTTTAATGTCGAGGTCGGCGTATTCTGAATTCTTTAAAATGATTAAAATGAGTTTAAGCTTTGGGACGTGTCAGAGTGATTAGGGTCCGCGCCGATTTGTGGATAGAGCAGATTTAGGACGTTACCTTCAAATCTGCGAAGCACAATAATTTAGGAAGCCGTCAAGCAAGATACATTCGAAACAGTTGAGAAATTGGCAGACTCGACGTTAACAATCCGCACTCAACACATTCTGGTGCAAATCCTGATCAGCCAACACACCCAAATCTATGTGTATCCCCTAATACGTGTGCACGGCCATATTTGAGACTAAATTTCGAATGATGTCTAAGTTTCTTCCTTAAATCTCACCGGCGGTTCTGTTCTCTCATTCCCTTCAAACTTGCAGCAATTTCTAAAAGCACAGCGCAGTACCGTTAAATGTGAATTTAAAGTATTTTACAGTATTGATAAAGAATTAGACCATTACTCTGTGAAGTAGCCCAGAGCTCCCGATTATCGGAATTTACTTTAGCAGAGGCTTTGCATTGATAAATCAAAACTGCCCGCCATGAATCCAGAAAACCCGTGCACATCACCAAATCAGTGCGCACTCGAAACACGCCGACACACTATATATATGATAGATTATTCCAAGGCAGAATTCATGTCCAACATTTCAGAAACTGGCTGTTTCGACATTTAAAATTCGCACACACCCCAAAATACAATCGCAACTGCCGATCGGCCGACAAATAACTCCCGGAATATACGAACATCACAACATCTAATTACGCCCCCGGAATTGACTACAAAATCCAAAATTTGCGCGTATCCCCAAATCCTTGTGCATATTTGCCGCCTACCCCTAAATCTACGAACACCCGAAATCAGTACTCATCCTCATATTTGAGGATTCAACTTTAAATCCGTGTGCATTCTCAAATCCAAGTTCACATCATAGCAGTGTGCACCACTTATACTCAGACACTGCCCAATATCTGAGCGGCCCAATTCAGTGCGCACCCCAAAACCGCTATCTTCCTGACTTGCAGATTAGAGTCCTTTCAAGAATTCAGAGAATGGATGCCTCAACATTAAAACCCGCACACAGCCCAAATTTCACGTGCACCTTCTGATCCGCCAACACGCCCAGATCTTTATCTCACCCCATATCCGTGTTTACATGTACACAATCCCAAATCCATGTACAGCTCAAATATGTGCACCACCACCAGGTGCGCAGCCTAAAATTCATTCGAATATCATACCCACGGAGAAACCCACTTGTACATTAGATTATCCCAGAGGAAGTATCATTTAAAATACTTTATGTCAAATTTCAAATTACATTCATTAATCTCGTGATCTAAATGAAATGTCTTTGAGATTCGGCACACCTCCAAACCGCAGTCACCCCAAATACGTGAGAAATACATGCGCATCTCCAAATGCAAATACATCCCCACAACTTCAAAACCGTGGACACACACATTCGATTATCTCAAAAGAATAATTTCAGACATACACAAGATGACAAAATCTGTGTCCAACGAGCCCCAAATGAATGTGGGGGTTTCAGCGTGTTTGGGCTGCGCAGGGATTTGGTGATGCGCACCAATTCGACGATGCACGTGGATTTGGTGAGTTTCACTGATTTGGGTTGCCTTTTAGATCATGGGACACATATAGATTTGGTGAGTTGACGGATCAAAACTTGCGTGCCAATTATTAACGTCGAGGCTGCCATTTTCTCAATTGTTTTTATTGATTGTTACTCCGGGGAAATCTGATGTACTAGTGGCGGAGTCCGCGGGTTTCGGGTTCACGTTGAATTGGCGATTGCGCAATTTTATTTTTTGTCGTCGAATACGGGTTCTACACGGTCTTGTGGTTCATATGGATCTGGGCATGTGCATGTATTTAGGAGCGCTCTCTCAGTAAGGGTTGCAAGCTGAGTTAGGGGAGTGTTCCGATATAAGGGTGAGCACCTTTTTAGGGACAGCAAATTTAGGGTACTTAGCGAATATGTGAGTCTCCACGTTTTTGTGAGATATCGATTTATCGATTTGGTGACTTACGTAAGGACTCTGGGATACGTGGTGGTTTTTACTGTTAAGACAGCCGTTTTGTATTTGCAATGATTATCCGTCTGGGTCATCTATTATGCCTGTGGGGTGCTCTCGTCTTTGAGTATGTGCGCAGAGTTGGGGGTGAGGACGGATTTTAGTGGCCCCAGTTCGGGGTGTAGTCTTGAATATGGGGCTGCACACGGATTTGGGTTGACACGTAGATTTGGGTGTGTCGCCAATCTGCAAAAGGATTTTGGCGCACATCTGGCTTTCTAACCTCGAGATAGTCATTTTCTGAATTGGTTGAAATGTTGCCTGTCTGGGATAATCCATTATGCATCTAGGGTGTCAGCGGTTTTGGTGATGTACACGATCTCCGATGCTCCTGGATTTGGGGGTGTCTTTGGATTTAGGGTCCTGACAAATCTCGCGGTTGTTTCATTGATAGGTTCTTTATTAATCAATACACTTTCAGTTTTCTACTCTGCTCTTGCTGTGTCTTTTAAGTTGGAGGTTGTTACTTTGTGAAATATTTGAAATTATTTCTCCTCTCTGATAACCTAATTTGAAAGTGGGAGGTGTTGACAGGTTCGGAGTGCGCGCCCATTTGGGTGTGCATACGGATTTGGGAGCGCACGTGGATTTTTGGATGTCGCAGAAATTGGATATAATGCCAAAATTCAAATTGTTTCTTTTACAGATACTCGGATACACATTGGACTTTAACGTCGTTTCGTTCTTGTTGCTTTTAATGTGAAATAAGCTCTCTTGTGAAATGTTTGTAATGATTCTTGCGCTAGGATAAATAATTGTACATGTAGGGCGGACTCGGATTTGGGGGTTCTCAGAGATTTTAACAAATGCGCGGCGAGTTTGGCTGCACACGGATTTGGGTGGCGGTGGGTTGGGGGGCGTGGCGAATCACTAGGTTGTTTCACTTATCGATACTTTAATAATAGAACTTGGAACTTTGTTCTAGATTTTTGAACGTGCAGCTATTTTGTGAACTGTTTGACCTGACTCGGGATTTCGGATAATCCAGCGTGCATGTCGGTTTGTCGTCAGGATGGGGTGCATATCGATTTAGAGATGAGATCTTATTTGGTCATGCGCACAGATTTATGGTTGAATACGGATTTGGAAATGTGCGCAGATTTAGGAGTCTGTTGTCTAATGTGGAGGTGCACAGGTCACATCCAGGTTTGTCTGTGTTAACCGATCTGGAGTTGCAGATGCATTTCGGGATGCGTGCTGATTTTAATGACGAAACAGTCATTTTCTGATCGATTTGAAATGATTCCAGTCCTGACATAATCTATTACGCATGTCGGGGATCCAGCGTGTATGGAGTGAGCACTGATTTTTTAGGATTACACAGATTTAGGGCGGTGTCGGCAAATATGCCCTCACACACCAGTCTGGGGATGTGAACAGAGTTAGTGATGTGTCCGACAATATAGAGGTGCACACTTATTTGTAACGCTCATTGATCTAGGAGCGTGCAGGCCAGTATGTGGATGTTTACAGATTTCAGCAAATATGTCCTCACACACTAATCTGAGGATGTGAACAGATTTAGTGTTTCAGAATTATTGGATATCTGAAGGTTGTTTCATTCATAGATAATGTCAGAATCAATGCACCTTGAACTTTCAGCAACATTCTGGTAATTTTAAGCTGGAGGCAGGCATTTTGTGTACTGTTCGATAAGATTCTTGCCCTGTGATACTGTAAGGTGCAGGTACGGGTGTCAGCGCGCTAGCGATGCCCATTGAATTGAAGATTACACAGAGTTAAGGCAAAATATTCAAATATGTAGTGCACGCAGTTTTGGCACTGCGCTTGGATTTGGGCATGCGTCAGATTTAGGGGTGTGCTCTGGAATATGGTGTGTACACGGATTAGTAGGTGAGCACAGATTCGGGTATCTCGGCGGATTTAGGAGAGCACATCATTTTTGTGTATGTGCGCATTTGCGGGGTATTTGGGGATGTGAAGAATATCACGGTTCTGTCATTTGAACTCTGGTGGATCTACAGATTAGGACGTTTGACGAATTTCGAGGCTATTGCCTTGTGGCAGCAATGTTGTGCGCTCTCTGAAATGATCCTTGCTCAAGGATAATCCAACCTGCATTGGAATGTGTCAGAGAGTTTGGGGAGAACGAATCTGTTATCGCATGGGGATTTGGAGGAGCACACGAATTGAACTGTCTGTGGATTTTTGTTTGCAACTCATGTGGGAGTTGCTTACGGATGTGATGCTGCGCACAGACTTGGGGGAGGAACTTGGGCTTCGTGCACTTTGATTAGGGGACGCACAAAGAGTTAGGAATTTGTCCGCCAACGTGGGTAGCACCGTAATTTAGAGAAGCACAAAGATTTAAGGATAGGTATGCCAAACAAATTTGCACATATTTCATGTTTTTCTTTAATATTTTGGTTCACTTGGATCGGTGATGCGCACAGATTTTTGAGCCTTGGCTGGATTTGGGGTGCACACGGATTTCGTGGTGTCCGTCTATCCTATGAGTTTACATAGGAATTATGCAACTCTATTCTCAGATTCCTCTGCTCTCCCGCAGTCCTCAATTCCCTACCGTCTATTGTATAAGTCGACCCAGGTAGGTCCGGCTAAAGTGCAACGGCTCTTGATCCCATCTGGATGGAATGTCACATTAGATTCCAACTTCAAAATGTTCGGCCCGTTCTTCCAGCTGTTTCACTGACGCTGAAAATTTTCATAAACTACTTCGCTGTCCACTCACGCTCTGAACCTAGGTGTTATCTGCAAATCCATTTTAGCATATTACAATTGACTTATATATCGCTTTCCTTAGAATGTTTTTCAATACGTTTTGGGGTGCACACAGATTTGGGGGAGTCGCTGGATTTGAAGTGCATACTAATTTGATTTGCGGGCAGTGTGCAGATTTTGCGGGTGTAACCATATTTTGTCATTTCGTGAAATGATTTTGGGCTTTTCAAGTCGATGTGTCCACCGCTTTCAAATTGTACATAGACAGAAGGGTACACATGGATTACGAGGTGAGCACGAATTTAGCGTATCTGCGGATTTGAAGATGTGGGAATCCCAAAGTACTTCCATTTATAGGCACACACACGCACACACACACACACACACACACACACGCGTACGTGGATTGGGGTGCGCTCTTATTTGACGATGCGCGTATATTTTGGGGTGCACACGAATTTCGGGTTGCGTACAGATTTAGTTGTACGTTGTCGAATATGGGGATGCACATGGATTTCGAGTTACTCACAGATTTGGTTGTGTCAGAGGTTTTGAAGTTGATCACGAATTTATGGCTGTGTGCCGATTTTAAAGTCCAACAGTTCTGAACTGTTTGAAATGAATCCTGCTCTGGGAATATCTGGTGTGAATGTGAGAGGTGTTAGCGGGTTTGGGGTGCACACTGAATTAGTCATTGCGCATATTTAAGGTTGCCTTCTTGAATATGTGGATGCAAATCTATCTTTCGATTGAGCAGATTTAGGGGTGTGTTCTCGAGTATGGGACGCACACGGAAATGGTTTTGTGCGTAGATTTCGATCGTCTTTTCGGATATAGGGGAGCACACGGATTTGGGATTAACTGTTTAAACTGTTTCTTAATCTGAGATAATCTAACGTGCATATGCCGTTGTCAGCGGGTTGAATGCACAAGGAATTTGCGGTTGACCTCTTATTTAGTGGCGTGCGCAGATTTGGAGGTGCACACGGATTTGGTGATGTGTCTGGATTCAGTGGTGCATTGTTTAATACAGAGATGTACACTGATTTGACGATGTGTACAGATTCAGCGTTGTTTTGGGGATGAGCATATATTTAGGGGTGTGTAAGCCAATACGAGGATGATTACCGATCTCGGCCTTCTCACAGATTTGTAGCTTTTTATCGATTTGGAGTTGCGACGCATCTCAAGGTTGTTTAATTTATAGATACATTTAAAATAAATGCACTTTGAACTTTCAACAGTAATCTTGTTATTCTATGCTGCTACCTGCTACTTTGGGAACCGTTTGAAATAACTCCTGCTCCACACACGGCCCGCTTGGAATTGGGGATGCACATAGATTAGTAGGTGAGCACAGATTCCTGTGTCTCAGCGGATTTGGGGATGCGCACGCATTCTTGGCTCCGTGCGGAATTTTAATGTTGAGGCCCATATCCTTACCCAGTTATGATCCGGCTGGACTTAGTCAAGCTGCTGGAGAGAGAGTGCGGAAAGTACAGATGCTGTTTTCTCCCGGTAGGGATCACGTTTTGTCACCCTGCAACCATATGCTTCAATCTCTTTCAATTATGGAGGACAGCATGTGTATAAATGTCTCTCTCCAGCTTACTTCATCATGATAATCATGACTCCAGTATTTCTACTATTTTATTTAATGTTTCCTAATTGTACATGTGATTTTTTTAAATTATGATTTCTCGCCTCGCAGCAGTGAACCATCTGATTGTCCTATCAGAGTTCTCTTTGGGAACTAATTGACTTGATTAACATTTCTGATCTAGCTATTGTTTACGATCGCACTTAAGGAGAAAAAATGTGGTCATTTTCTGAAAAGTTTGGAATGATAACCTCATGTGAATGTGGATGTGTCCGCGGGCTTGGGGGCACACTCAAATAGGAATTGCGCAGATTCAGGGCAGCATCGGCGTACATGGAGGTGCATGCTGCTTTGGGGTGCAAGCTGCTTTGTCAGAATCGGGAAGAAGGGTTGACAGGTTCGCCTCAAGGCACAACTTAATTTGGACGAGGGTGAGATACAAAGGAATTTTTTTCTGGGATGCTAAGTCTGGTGGTGCCGTCGCGATCGACTGTACATATTTGTTGTATAACTGTAAGGCAACACACACAAAATGCTGGAGCAATTCAGCAGATGGATGGCAACTTTGGAAAAGGGTAAACATTCAACTATTCGGGCCGACAACCTTCATGATTTTGTGTCTGTTGTTCTGTATTTCCAGCATCGACTCTGCTCATCATATTGTTTCCGTTAAATTACAAGTGGGAGTGCAGAATAGGAGCGTGAAGGCACCTAAATTGTAGTAATGCATAGCATTTAGTTTTATCTTTTAATGTGTTTCAAAATCCGACTCAGTGGATACGTCACCACATTCTTGAGATCCTCTCGGAATTTGCTCTGAGTCAGGGCGTAAATACACGTGTTGGTGCAGGAACTGAGAATCTGCAGCATTCCCGATGTTTCTTCTATAATGTAAATGAGATTCGTGACAGAATAATAAACAAAACTCATTGAAATCCGTTGATAGATGAAAAATACCAAACGTGCTCCCCACAACATTATGAAACTACCCGTTATGCTGAAGAGCAAAGCGATGGATTTCCGTCGGTTCACTGTCTCCGGGTCCTTGTCATTTTCTCCACTCGACTGGCCGCTAGAATCCGCCTGGCTGTCAGAATATTGAAAAACAAGATCAGGAAGAATGGGACAAAAGGGGTAAAAATACGGTGAAACATCTCAAATACCACCCATGAGGGAGAGTTTCTGTAGCTCGGTGTAAGAACACAATACCAGGGAACACCATCAATTATTATCACAGGCTCGTATACAAAGCCCCAGGGGACACTCTCCAAACAGGCCAGCACACTCACTGTCCCGATAACCACAGCCGCCGTATTCACGGTGCAAAACTTTGTTTTCAGCTTCTCACAGCAAATAGCCACAAATCGATCGACGGTGAAAGATACAGTCAACCAGACAGAGGCATTCGTGCTCGCATGAATCAGCCATCTAGCGATACGGCAAACAGGAGTGATGAACAGGAATGATCGGCGAAAATAAAGCCAAGCAGTCCTCATCAGGAGCGGAAGCGAGATAACGACCAGGAGATCGTTTGCTGAAGAGAGAGGGGAAATAGGAAATTGAGAAAATACTCAGTAAAACCCATTGCCGCAGTTTTCGGGGATCATTCAGTGTTCCGGGTTTATTGTTGCATTCAGCGGTAGGAGGGTGCAGAGAGGGTCAAGAGCTGGCTGAGTTTACACATTAAAATAATGTCACATGATTAAATTTGGATTCCTTTCTGATGACCAAAAATATGAAGAGGCAGCGGACAGATGAAACTAGGTACCCTCAGAGTCAGTACGGTTTGAAACATTTTTATCGGCTTTATCCGCGTCTGATATGAATGAAATGAATCAATTCGGACGCCTATGGCGGGATTCTTGCATTAATCAATCATCAACTTCCCTGTGACTCCCTGTCAGCGATAGAACAGCCGAAGGATACAACAGAAACTGGAATTCCCGGAACCACTCATCCAGACAAAATAGAATATGTGGGAAAGCAGTGAACGTGTATTTTCTGAGCTGTTTTCAGAGAGCCCCCATGACATGACTTTCTCTTACTCTTTCTATACAAGCTGCCTGAGGCTTTGTGTTTCCAGCATTTCCCGTGTTTGTTTCCTATTCCAGCATTTGCCACCTCGCTGACTTTACAGCAGAACCTTGACTGAGGTAGCAGTCACAGCCTAGTCTGATACAGCCTCTCAGATATACTTGACGCCCCCGACTGAATCCATCACAGGGAAGCCGGGAGCATAATTCAACACCCAATAGCAGGCATGGTGACACAGACAGATGTTTGTAGCGGTGTCAGATGTGGATATATTATAATACAATTTACAGTATTTATAGTTATATGGATAATATAATACATTTCACAGTGTTGGTAGTTATGAATCTACACGTCGGTTTTGTTAATTGATCAGCAACGACGTCATTGTGTTGACCAGCAACTGCTTCACTTTCTGTCACACCACTCACTTTTACTGAAAACCCTCAGTCTTCCTGCTGCAACAGGGAGCTCCACAAATTTGCTGAATCGTTACCACTAATCGATTGTTTGACCATGACACGTACCTCACACAACCGCTCCCATAACAAAGCAAACAATCAATTAGCATCATCTCCGCGGCAGTATAAACACAGTATTTGCAAATGCAGTGTAGCTGCTTCGAGACCAATTGCACAGAGACCCGAGCATCACATTATTGAACACAAACCGCTGGAAGATATCTGCCTGTCCCACTGAGGTCTTCCGATGTTGGCGGATTCGCTAAATTCTTACAGCGGATTATTTTTAGATCCAGATATCAGAATCCACAGTCGCTGGCTTTGCTTCTATTCCTAGAATGTCGAATACTAGGACTGGACATGAGGTTGTGGAAACCAGTGACAGAAACAATCGCTATATAGACATTAGCTGCATTTCCCACCAACGCAGCCGATACCGCAGCTTACCGAGAATTCCAAAGGCTGAAATAAAAGGATAGTAAACTTCTCCTATCCGCAAAAAACCCATTTCCGTGAAAAACTGTCAATTGTGTTGCTCCTGAATTCACAGATCCATCGGGAACTCTAAGCTAATGTATTCAAAGCGGCCCGGATTTATAGAAATGATCAGTCACCAGTGAGACTGTTATGCCGCTGACTGACTACAGTCACTTGAACAATCATGGTAATTCAGCACCATTCATTGTCCCTGATGTAAATATTGGGCCGACAGTAGAATTCCGAGGCATTACATCCGCGGTTCCTCACCTAGTGAGAAGAATGCCGGAGCTCCATTGGTAAACACCCGAAGCAGCCACATTTACAGATTTCATTTTTTTCTCCGCTAATTAACCACTTGTGAACAAAGTTCAACGACACGTCTGAACCCAAACTTCTCTCCCTCTGGTTTGCCATTTTCAACATCATCCTGGACGCACGCACACACACGCGGAATGGTCGTGTTCGGATGACTGCGATGCTGATGGACTGAAGATGACAACATTTGCTAATGCTGGAAATCCTCAGAGGAAGGCGGCACACACAAAGTGCTGGGAAAGAATTTTGAGATGTTGCTGATGTAATTGGATCTTAAGAGCATTTCAGACCTGCCAGAAATCAAAGGAAGAAATGCTTCGATCTGCAAAGGGAATATTCAATAATAATTATTAAACATGGGACCATAAATTAGGAGATGAATCGACGTAGGATGGATGAAAGTGAATGAAGGAAAGACAAGCATCATATGCTATATTATAACTGTGAAAAAGACAGAGGGTCAAACCGACAGATTGACAGTGGCACACGCTGCACCGGCCACTTCACACAACCGTCTGGCATATACCTCTCCCTCACTGACCGACCTTCCTTCTCCTACCAACAGGGAAATCTTCAATCAACTCCGATTTTCCCTCCTGTGGAGGCTCCAGAGCAGTCGCTCCTCGCTGACACGCAAGGTGTGTTACAAAGCACAGAGACACCGACAGCTCATTCGTTCCACAGTTTCAGACAGCAGAGAAATTCAGATTCAGTCCCAGACTGAACTCAAGACCCAGACACAGATTACCAATACAACGGCTACAATGAAACACAGATGTTTAACATTTCCATTGACCTCGGCACCACTGTCCTACAGTAGAGACACAGACCCAGCCTCCATATCCACACCCACGGGGTTAGCAGTGTCAGTGTGAGCTCAGGATTGGATGCACAGCTGGAAAATTGCGAAATTATGAATGTGGTATTGGACGATCTTAAGAAAGTTTCGGATAAGCGCGCGGGGTTCTGGATAATATGCGTATGTCAGAATTAGTCAGCAGGTTAATGTCAGACAAATGAAATAAATGGATCTTGTTTAAACATTTAGGTAACTCGGGGTTTGTGGCTGAAACCGCAGCTGTTCACAGTCTACTTTGTAGATTTGGCCGTGAGGACGAACTATATTATATCCATATCGGCTGTTGTACAGAGCTGAATGGCAGGGTTAGTAGTGAGGGGCGCAGTGACGGTTTGCGGATGCAGACAGACGTGAAGGAGTGAAGATGTGGCAGACGGACAGTATATTGTGTTATGTGAGGCCATTCATTTCCAGAGGGAAGAAAACCGAGAAAATCAATATTTACATGGGGCCAGATTGAACGGTTCGTAGGGACATGACGGTCATTGTCAACAAATCACTAAGAGTTAACATTCAGTTACCGCAAATAATTATGGAGCCAAACAGTTTTTATTTTTATGTTGTGATACAGGAGGATTGATAAGAGTTATAGAAATGTCTTACTTGGAGGTGTCCTGCAGGTGTGATGAGAATGCACCCTGAATGTTAGATCCAGGTCTTGTCGCACTTCCTTATGAAAGTTGTCACTATTGAAGAGTTGGTGCCGAAACTATTCTTCACACTGACAGTATAGTTCAGGGGATGACACACTTGCTGAGTACGGGGAGAGTGAGTCTGTATTCGCTGGAATTGTGAGCAGAATTGCTGGATTCTTTCAGAACATTCATCCCATTTGCAGGGAGGATGTTTCCCCTGAATCATCAATATATTGCCATGCGTCACAGTCCCAGAATGAAGGAGCTGATATTCAGCAAAGGTGATTCCCTCTTCAGTTAAAACTTACAAACGTGCAGTACAGGAGGAGGACATTTCGTCCGTCATGTTGGGCTGACGTAAGTAAGCCAGTGATGCCTCATTAAACTAATCCCTCTGCCTGAATGCACGTAAAATATTATTTCCAGTTCCGGGCACAGTTCCTCAGGAAAGTTATCCCTACAACAGAGAGAGTGAAGGGACTATTCCTCACACTGACCTGACGGCTGCTGCGACGGCAGGCTGTCTGTGTGAGGGGAGAATGCATGAGCTGGGCCTCTATTCTCTGGAATTGTGAGGAGTGTTGATGGATTCTGTCAGGTAATACGACCGACTGCTGTGAGGATGTTTTCCTTGAATGAAAATTCTTTTACCATGGGTCAAAAACTGAGAATGAATGAAATTATATTCACGATGGGATGGAAAATAAATTTCCCTCATCAGGGATTATGCAGTTAGAGAATTCGGTACTGGAAGAGACAATTTAGTCTGTAATGTTGGGCTGATATGGTTCAGCCGGTGATGCCTGATTAAACTAATCACGCTGCCTGCATGTTCTGTATATCCGACCCTTCTCTGTGCATTTGATTGCCTATCTCAGAATCTTATGATTACCACCGCCTTCCCCACCACGCTAGGAATGCATTCTAGACACCCGCAACACTCTGCTTTGTTTTGTTTTAAACATTTCCCCACACATCTCCACTGAACATTTTCTTATCTCACCTGAGCCGCATGCCCTCTGTTACCCGATGCTTAAATTCATTGAGAAAAGTTATACTTGCTTAATGTATTTATGCTTATCTATCTCTCTTTGGTGGCTGCCAATCTGGAAAGAATAAACCAAGTTCGTGCAAATGCTCCTTTTAAATCTGCTCCCTTTATAAACCTCTTCTGAACCCTTTCCAAAGCCTCGGTCTGTTTCTTATAACGGGGCGACCGAAACCAGTTTTAAACTCCAGATGGCACCAAACCAGAGACCGATAAAGCGGCAACATCACTTCACTTTTAACAAGACTGATCGTCCTATTTATTGCCTTTGCTTCTGCCATCCGGGAAGAGCTGTTTCAGTTTGTGCAATTTCAGCAACTTGAGACCCTGTAGGTCTTCTCTTAAAGGTCCTCCCGATAACCTATTCTATCCCCTTTCCAAATCTTCGTCATCCTCCCTGTAATGGAGCGACTGAAACTAAATGCAATATTCCACAGGCAACCTGACAGGAGCTCTATTGAAAACCAGAGTTCTCTTGACGAGGACGAACCAACGGGAGTGGGCTGGGTCTGCGATGGCACGAGAAGCAGTAGGTGGGAGAGTGATGGAGGATGTTTGGTCTGCACACGGACAGGTGGATACAGTGATCAGCCGAATTGAACGGCCTCAACATTTCCTCCCTCACCACAAAGAGCTTGCTCGACAGGAAGCTGAGCATTAAATTCACATTCCGGATAAACAGGAAAAGCCACAACTGGGCGAGCCAGAACGAAGGAGTCAGCGAGGAAAAGACCTGATTAATTAATTGCCTAAGGGTTTTAACTACCGTAAATATTAGTGAACGTTACGACCATGGGGACGGTAGTTTGACTTAATGGCGGGTAAATATGCTTTTATCCAAATTGACAATGACCTGATTGGAGAGGATCTGCCTGTTCCCATTGGAGTATCTGGAGAGGCGGGACCTTGGGCCGTCCATACCTTCGGGGAGGAGGGGAGTAAAGGAGAGAGTTCTGAAATTGAAGTCGAGTTTCCTGTAACTGACGCCAAAGCCTTTAAAGACAAGTTACACTCGTTTCTGCGGAGTGAAGCGAAAAATCAGTCTGCTGTTAATCTGTCAAATGATTCATTCAGCAGTTGATTTAAATTCTGAACTCGGTTTGGCTATTATATCTCTGGTTGATAAATGCAGAGGTAATTCTTCGGAGAGTCAAAGTTATTGCAGGCCTGGAATGTTCGGTGGCATCAAGCCCATATCCGATGGGGAAGAAGAATATGAGGCTTCGGCAGAGCAGAAGTTGCTGAGTTGCTGGATGAATAATACGAGGAAACTGAGACTGGTAGAGAGATTAAACGGTTCGTCTGCTGATATAGCGATTTTACTATAGGCATAAAATTTATTGCCTCTTCAGCGAGTTACTTGCAAGCTCTGGAGGATGCTAATGACACTGTTGAAAGCGCAGCTGATAAGAGGATGAATTTTAGCCACTAAATTGCTTGCCTACGTTTTCAGATTGGTGAAGCTGCTGCTCTGTTTGATCTACAAAAGGATGCATTCAACTATTTAAGTGATACTGAGGAAGAGCAAATTATGAAGAGCGGGTTGTCACATGACGGGATTGCTCGACGTATTCGAATGTCCCGAAAGATGAGGCCTCCTCCATCATTATAATGAATTACTCAGAGAAGTTAGAGAGCAGGAAAACAAGATGGAGGAGTAGGAGGCCTGCATCATCTGGGCAAAGTTCCTGGCTGTGGTCTCTGTTGTTGAAGCGCCCTTAACGACGCACAAATACGGGTTATGCGGGTCGTCGTGAAATATCTGACGACCGACGTAATTATGAAGATATCGTTTGCAGCCGCCACCAAACACCAAGGGCCAATAGGATGCCCGACCCACTGGTGCGATGTAACGAGGCGAGGGCTGCTACTGAGCAGCGTCTTTAGAACAGTGCAGTGACCAGTGTTTTCTGTTGCAATTGAGGGGAGGACATTTTAACTGGTGGAGCGAAAGACATGAAAGGCTTCGGAAAGTTAATCAGCGGTTAATCAAATAGCAAAGCAAATAGGTAAAACTACAGAGGGACACAGTGAAGGAACGGGATGACGTTTTCTAGTGGATACGTTACTATCAGTGTATCAAGGCTCAGACTAAAGTTAAAAAAAATATTCACGAAGGTTCAGTGAGACCAAGCTCTGATGTATCTAGGCGAATTGAAGGAGTTTATGTTAGAGCCATAACTGACCACTGGTTCTGAAGTTCCTTTGCTTTGTAGATCCATTTACATCCGATGTTTGACGCACTTGCCATTGGCGCCAGTGTGTGCCCTTGATATTCCGCGGCTTAGTACTAATGGTTACCCCTCCGATGGTTACTTTTCGTCGAAGCTGGAGTTTATGGAAACATATGTTGGAGTAACTGAGACCATTGACACAACACCGTTGTTGAGCCCGGATTGGATTGAAAAGGATGGAATTTCTATTCTTGTGAGAAGGTGCCAAGGAGAATGAGAAGCGAGAAATACAGAGAACTTTTTGAACACCTTGTCTATTCACCCCGTGTTCAGAGCGGCTTTTGAGAAGGTGCAAGTTCCTGTTAAAATGATGATGAGCGGAAAAGAGGAACTGTGAGTTCTGTCATGTATACGATCTGGGAACAGCTAGAGCAACAGGAAACCCTACATTTGCTGACATTTTCGAAAAGTGGAAACAAGGATTGACTGATAACATGTTGAAACGCGAAGACGCCTTTTCCAATGGAAAATCGGAATTTGAATTCGCCACACTGTTAGAGCAATCGAGGGAACCCTTTTCCGAGAGAGGTTTCGCCGACTGGTTCCAGCAGGTGATCAAAATATTTATCAGCTACTGAAGTCACTGAAGGAAGCTAAGTTTAGTCATGGAGCAGGAGCGCCTAAGCCGCCGGGAGACACGACTGATGGACACGGGGAGAGTCGGTCCAGTAGTCAAGTGGGAGACACGAGTGTCAGACACGGGGAGACACGGTCCAGTAGTTTACCGGGACACATAAGTGATAGACACGGGGAGACACCATCCAGTGGTCAGCCAGGAGATATCGGTGATAGACATGGAAGACACGGTCCAGTAGTCTGTAAGGGGCACAAGCGCTGATTTAATGCGCAAACCATTCATTTTCCTGAATCCCCGAGAGTAGAGACCCAGAACCGTCACATGCTTCTCGCATGACAAAGCTTTCAACCCTGGAGTGATTTTCATAAACCACCTTTGAACCGTCTCCGGTAACAGCACACCCTGTCTAGGACTAGGTGCTCCAAACTGCTCACAGTACTCAATGGGCATTTCATCCGAAATCTACATCGCTGCATCCATATTCCATTCCTCTCGAAATGATCGCGAACATCGCATTGACTTCCTCACCACTTTGGCAAATTGCATATTAACATTTTGGGAATACTGTGCGAGGAACTAGAGTCCATTTACACCTTAGATTTTCCAATTTCCTCTGCGTTGAGAAAAGAGCCTTCTATTTTATTTCTTCTGCTTAAGTGCAGGACCATATGTTTCCTGACAGTATGGACTATCTGCAACTTCTTTGCCCATTCTCTTAATCTGTCCCCGTCCTTTTGTAGCCTTTCTGCTTCCTACAGATATCCTGCACCTCCACCTATGTTCATCCTGACCGCAAACCTGTCCGTATGATCATCAATTCCGACATCCAATTCATTAACATATAAAATAAAAATATTCATCCATCCATCAGGTCTACTGTATCCTGCATTTCTGCCTGATATTGTGCTACCTCAATTGCAAAACTCTTTACATATCATCTAGTACGCCTATATTGTCTAACGTTTGTTCTTATAACTTTCGAAATCATGTTTACTATCTGCATTAAATGTTTGAGCTTTACTTGAATAATTTAAAATCGTGCATGTTCGATCCTCTGTCAAGGTGTAATTCAACTGAGAAAAGAGTAAGTAATTACTTAAGAAATAAATCAGGAGGGATAAAAGAAGACATGAGGTTGCTTTTCCAGTCAGGGTGAAGGATAATCCTAAGGTATGTTAAGAGCAAAAGGATATTTAGAGATAAAATTGGTCCATTTGAAGATCAGAGTGGTCGGCTATAAAATAAATGGGAGAGATATTAAATGTTTTTTTTGCATCTGTATTTATTAAAGAAGCTGGAATGGAGTTTATGGAACCAAGGCAAACAAGTAGGGAGTTCATGGAATTCATATAGATTAAATAGGAGGAGGTGCTTGCTGTCTTGAGGTAAATCAGAGTAGATAAATCCCCAGGACTTGACAGGACATTCCCTTGGACGTTGAAGGAGACTAGTTTCCTGGCAGGGGCCCTGGCAGAAATATTTAAAATGTCGATATCCACGGGTCGGCTGCCGGAGGATTGGAGGATAGCTCATCTAGTTCCGTGTTTAAAAAGGCTCAAAAAGGAAGCCGGGAAATTATAGGCCGGTAGTAGGTCAATTATTGGAAGGAATTTTAAGAGATAGGATCTACAAATATTTGGATAGACAGGGACTTATTAGAAAAAGTCAGCATGGCTTTGTGCGTGGTTCGTCATGTTTAACCAATCTATTAGGGTTTTCCGAGGAGGTTACAAGGAAAATGGATGAAGGGATGGCAGTGGATGTTGTATACATGGACTTCAGTAAGGCATTGACAAGGTCACGCACAGGAGCTTAGTTAGAAAGATTCAGTCACTAGGTATTCATGGAGAGGTACTGAATTGGATTAGACATTGACTGAATGGAAGAAGCCAGAGAGTGGTAGTGGAGGATTGCTACTCTGAGTGGAGGCCTGTGACTATGGTGTGCCACAGTGATCAGTGCTGGGTCCATTGTTATTTGTCATCTATATCAATGATCAGGATGGTAATGTGGCAAATTGGATCAGCAAATTTGCAGATGATATAAAGATTGGAAGTGTTGTGGACAGTTAGGGAGGTTTTCAAAGCTTGCAGAAGGATTTGGACCAGTTGAATGAATGGGCTGAAAAATGACAGATGTAGTTTAATGCGGACAAGTGTGAGGTATTGCACTTCGGAACGTCAAACCAAGGCAGAACATACAAGCTAAATGCTAGGACACTGAGGAGTGCAGTAGAACAGAAGGATCTGAGAGTACAGCTACATAATTCCCTGAAAGTGTCTTTCAGGTAGGTAGGGTTGTAAAGAAATATTTTGGTACTTTGGCCTTTATAAATCAAAGTATTGAGTATAAGAGTTGGAATGTAATGGTGAGGTTGTACAAGACATTGGTGAGACCGAATCTGTAGTATTGGGTGCAGTTTTGGTCACCTAATTACAGGAAGAATATTAATAAGGTTGAAAGAGTGCTGAGAGGTTTACAAGGATGTTGCCGGGTATATGGATGAGAGGGGATTAGAGGGATGTGACCCATGTGCATGTCAGTGGGACTAGGCAGAAAACTGGTTCGGCACGGCCAAGAAGGACCAAAAGGCCTTTTTCTGTGCTGTAATGTTCTATGGTTCTATCTGGTTGTCTCTGAGACAGGTTTTATTTAAACAAACTCCAATGTGCTTCGTAGTCGCCCTGGATTATTACGTAAAATAACAAAACTGAGTTACAGAGAAAGGTTTATTCCCTGGAGCATAGGAGAATGAGGCGTGATTTGATAGAGGTGTATACAATTATCATGGGTATAGATAGAGTGAATGCATGCAGGCTTTTTTTTCCACTGAGGCTAGGGGAGAGAAAAATAAAACAGAGGTCATGGTTTAAGGGTGAAGGGGGAAAAGTTTAAAGGGGGGCTTCTTCATCTGGAAAGTGGCGGGAGTGTGGAATGAGCTACCAGATGAAGTAGTGAATGCGGGCTTACTTTTGACATTTAAGAAAAACGCGGAAAATATGGATGAGAGGGGATTAGAGGGATGTGACCCATGTGCATGTCAGTGGGACTAGGCAGAAAAATGGTTCGGCACGGCCAAGAAGGACCAAAAGGCCTCTTTCTGTGCTGTAATGTTCTATGGTTCTATCTGGCTGTCTCTGAGACAGGTTATATCTAAACAAACTCCAATGGGCTTCGTAGTCGCCCTGGATTATTACGTATAATAACAAATAATATTGATATTATCATTATTCTTTCACTTGACTTCACACAGTTTGTTATGTTACACATATCGAGTGTTTTGGCCGTCCTGTCAGTGCGGTCCTTCACGGATTTTATTCTTTCTTTGGTGCCCGCGGGAAAGTGAATCCCATTGTGCATAGTGATATCTGTATATAGATAAGCTATGATGCGAAATTTACTTTCTGCTCTGAATTTTGAACCAATTGGGCCGAAGGCTATTTTCCGTGCTGTGCGATTTAAAACATCTCCATTGCAAAACAAGGAAGGGTGGCCTGTTAAACCACAAAAAGTGAATATAATCCGGTCCGGAAAGATTAATCTGATTTTCCCAAATCCAGAAAGGTGTTAAACGCACGTTACTGAGCTCCACGGCAGATATACGCTTAAGAACGACGATGCAAAATGCCGTTTCAATGTAGAGTCCAACAATATGTCTGAATGGCCCCGTTGTCAATCTGTCCAAACAACAGCCACGGCTGAGATGGTTACTCAGACACTCTTCAACAAGACCTCTTTCTCATAAAACTCCACAGCCTGAATCCCATGTAATGTGACCCGTAGTTCTGCTCTCGGTTGTGAGTAAAACAAAATCTTAATCTTAGTTGCTTTTTTCTCATACTTCCAAACAGACCATGCCTTGATCGCTGCAGTAAAATTACAGTGATTGCATTTTAAAAACATCACGTGAAAAACAGTGTATTTGTCAGGAGTGGTGTTCGAACCCACGCCTCCATTTGGAGATCAGAATACTCGCGTAAACTAGGACGCGTTTGTCCCGCCTTAAGTCTGGCGCCTTAGCACTCAGCCACCCTGACCGCCCTGCATTACTGTCTCCGCATGCGAGATAAATAGCTGTACTTCGGAATAGTGGGAATGACTGTTTTGATGAGAGAGTATACATACAAACATACACTATATCTTGGGATTTTAAATGAATATGGACGTGATGCATTTTCTCAGTTTGCCGAACATGTGCGAAATTAGAGCGTACAACATCACAGCACTGGAATTGTGCTGCACCCCGTTCAGGCCATCCTCCAGAGAAAGGATGACGAGGTTTCGGAGAGTGTGCATAAAAGCATCTCCAAGATGCGACCTGATTTAGACGGTTTGTCTAAATTTTAACGAAAATTTGTACAAGCTTTTAGTTTTTCTCTGGAGCATCGGAGGTGAGGGGGAATGTGATAGAGGGTTCTTAGATTTTGAGGCATAGATAATGGTATAGCATGCAGAAGTTATCTCCATTGCAGGGTTTACATGTTCTAAAACGATCCACTCTTAGGGCATACAATTCAACTAAGAGGGAATCGTTTTAAAGAAGATGTGCCAACACCCTGTCACTCAGTGTTGGCAAGACCAAGGACTGATTGTTGTCTTCAGCAGAGGGAAAACCAGAGGTCCTTGTGACAATTCTCCTTGGAGCATCAAAGGCGGGGCGCGTCAGTAACTTTAAATTGCTGATATAACTCTTTACTTTCTTAGGAGACTGCGGTGATTCAGCATGACATCAAAAACCTAGAGGAACTTATATAGATGTGTCGTAGAGAGTATATTATCTGTCTGCATCAAGACGTGATACGGAAATACCATACCTTTGAAGGAAAATCTTAAAACAAAGTTAGTGAATTTGTCCCAGTATATCACGGGAAAAGCACTCCCAAACATTAAACACATCCACATAAAACCTTGTCATAGGAAAACAGCATCCACCGTCTGAGGTCTGAGGTCTGAGGTCGTCTGAGCATGCTCTTTGTGCGCTGCTGCCATCGGGTAGATGGGACAAGAGCCTCAGGACTCGCATCACCACCAGTGACTACCAATCAGCAATCAGACCTTTGATCAACAGGTGATAATGTACGCTCACGTGCCCATCTATTGAATATTCCGACAAACAAACATTTCACTTTAAAAACTATTTTATATTGAATAGCTGAGCATGCCAGGAGAAACACAGCAGACCAGGCAGCATCTGTGGAAAAGCGTGAAGTGTCGACGTTTCGGGCCAAGATCCTTCACCGTGAAATTGTTCCTGAATAAATCACTTACCAGAATTCGCTATACGGTGATCTGTTCTAATGCGAAGAACAGTCTCAAAAACAAAAAAAAAAAATATCCTCCAACCGTTTTGCTAATCCACTTCAACAACCCAGGTTGTGTTTGCAGAAATAACATTATCTCGATTCAATACTTAAAGACAAATTTTGTCAGGAGTGGGATTCGATCGCAAGACCCCAGATGGAGACCAGATCCCTACCGTTTGTCGGAAGAGCTTTCATTCCTTGAGTCTGGTGCCTTAGAACACTCGGCCACCTCTGACAATTTTTGAGTTGTGTTTGAGAAGGGAATGAATGCCTGATTTGTAAGCAAAGTTATATACACATGTACACGCATATCGTCCTGCCAATCGGAAATGAAAGCAAGAGTGTTACAGTTTTCTCAGGTTAGGGATCTTCTGTGGAAAATGAAGCTGTTAAAAATTTACAATTCGAAGACGCGTGAGACGCGTTTCGGCAAGAATTTGGGAAGGACGTTTGTTTGGATGGATAATAATGCCTGGAAGACTAATTGTTTTCACATTTAGGGAAGCGGAGAAATAATCGTTTATATACAGGACTGAATCTGAAAACATTGGGTTTGAGGTTCAATTATACCGGCATCTCTGCTTTACAGTTAGATATTGGTAAGTAGACTATAAGGTCCAATAATATGATTGTGGATGAAACCGAAGATTTGACAATTCTCACAAGAACATAAGGGAAGTTGCAGAAAGGTCTGCATCATCATTCCAACCTGAATGAGTTATTACAGTCAGAATGCTCAGGGTTGGGTGACTTCCGGGTTGAGCATGGCGGGAGTAGGTGCGTGTATGTGTGGCTCCCGATTTTTATTCAAAAACTACCTGTTCTTCGTTGTCGTATGCTCGATATAACTGAGCATTTTGAACAACCCGGGAAGTTGCTGGACCTGGACGTGGCAAACAAAATGCAGCTTCGAGGTAAAACAGGGGGAAACGATAACGAAGCCTCGAGCAAAAAAGTTGATGTTACAGTAATGGCGCCGGTGCACGCTGTTGGACTTGCGCTACCCGATGACTTGGAGAGGATTCGCTTAGTTATCTTTAGCCTATATAAAAAAGTAGAATAAGTTTTGGTATAAATTCTAAGGAGGTAAGCCGTCCTAGATTAGTTAGAAGGTTTGGTTTGTGGGGAAAACACTGGTAGCTTTTGTTTGTAATGCCTACGATCATCCTCAGTTGGGGAGGTAGATCTAGGTTTCGGGGATTAATCGTTTTTTTCTTGTTTGTATGAAGGGTTGGGAGAGTTTTTGGGGGGAATTAACATGGTGGCTAGTTCTTTTGTGTGTTACGGATTGGCCAGACTGTCTTTTCATTGTGCGTATTGCGAGTAGTTGTGCCCTCGCATTGTTTTGGATTGTGGGCCCTGTGTGTCTTTTGATATAGTTAACATGAGGGCTGCAGATGGAGGCCACCCTGTGAGGTTTCTTTTCTGGAAAGTAAAGGGGCTCAGTGGTCCTGTTAAAAAGAGATAACGTTTTCTCTCATCTGAAGCAATCAAAAGCAGATATTGCATTTCTACAAGAGACACATTTAAAAGTGAAAGACCATAATGGACTTCGTAAAGCATTGATTAGTCAGGTTTTTCATTCCAGATTTAATAGTAGGTCTCGGCTCTTAAACTCGATCCCACGACTGATGAAGGCCAATGTCCTTTACGCCTTTTACCCACAGGGTCAACCTCCGCAGAAGCTTTGAGTGTCCAATGGATCCGGACCCAACAATCTTTCTGATCCGCCACACAGCCAAGAGTCCTGCTATTAATGTTGTACACTGCCATCATAGTTGACCTACCAAAATGAACCACGTCACACATATCTGGATTGAACTCCTTCTCAATTAGTGCCATTAATTTCTATTAGGCCTATGTCCCCCTCAAATTCTCCTAACGATGTACCTGTACAAATATCTTCTAAACATTGTAAACATTAAGTGTCTGGTACTTTCACAGCGCACATTATGTACTATCCTTCAGCTTTAAGATTCGGGTGGTGGGATGTATAACTTCACATTCACGAACACCGAACTGATTCACAAAATACGGACAATATTAATGACTCTAGAACTCATATTCATGAGATCTATCGTCTATTCGTTTTCTCAGCTTAAGCTGGTAAAACATGAAGTACGGACATAGACAAGCCCACTCATTTCTCAATTGCTAGGAACTTGCGGACTTTTAATTGTGTTCTGATAGCATTGGTAATTTCAGGAAGTTACATCAGTTTTGCTGTGTCTATCTGGGTAGGTATGCTATTGTGAAGAGATGCTTAGATGATACTAGATATACATTACTGTTGGGGCAAATTATACCTTGTTCAGGATTTTTAGTTTTTCAATTTCTTGTTTTAATTCGGCATATTTCTGCTGTTTATCATTTATTAAGTTCACTATGTTATGAGTGTTAGGAATGGCCACTGTACGTTCAGTTAGCAAGTAGTTCTTGCTTGTCTGTATCCTGTTTTATAATGTCGAGACTGTTAAAATGGATTACCCATAATAATAATAATAATAATAATAATAATAATAATAATAATAATAATAATAATAATAATAATAATAATAATAATAATAATAATAATAATAATAATAATAATAATAATAATAATAATAATAATAATAATAATTTTTTCGTTTGCACAGTTTGCAGTCTTTTCGACATTTGTCATGGAGCAGAAGTGAGTGAAGTTGCCATGACCATGGGGAAGGTGCATGGGAATCATAAAGTTCTGAATGTAGATACATCACCTGGAACGGATGGTCTACATCCCAGCCTTCTGATAAAGGTAGCTGAACAGATTGTGGAGGCATTAGTGATGACTGTACGAGAATTATGAGACTCTGGCATGGAGCTGGAGGATGGTAAATTTGCAAATACCAATCCATTCTTCAGGAAAAAGGAGAGCAGAAAGAAAGGAGTTTATAGGCCATTTCATCCGACTACAGTGGTCGGGAAGAAGTTGGAGTCGATTGTTAAGCAAACCTGGAAGCATTTAATAAAATAGGATGAAGTCAGCATGGTTTCCTTAACGGAAAATTTTGCTGGACAACTTTGTTGGACTTCTTTGAAGATATAGGGTAGACAAAGAAGAATCAGTGGATGTTGCGTACTTGGAATTTGAGAAGGCATTGCAAACACGAGAAAATATGCGTATGCTGGGAATCCAAAGCAAAACGCAGAAAATATGGGAGGAACTCAGCAGGTGAAGCAGCATCTATGGAAAAGTGTAAACAATCGACGTTTCAGGCCGAGACTCTTCAGCAGATCCGGGAAGAAGGTGGGAAAATACCTGAACAGGCAGAGGGCAAAGATGCATGCCAGAAAATAATAATTGAAGCCGAGAAATTGGGAAATGGAGGTTAGGTAAAGGTTTGGAGATGCAAGAATCTGATAGGACAGAAGAGTGGACAATCGGAGAAAGGGAAAGGGTAGAGGGGGAGGGGATCTCATTGAAACTTATCAAATGCTGAAAGGTTTCAATAGAGCGAATGTCAAGAGGATGTTTCCTGTGGTGGGTGAGTCGAGATATAGATGGCACAGCCTCAGAAAATAGGGACGTCCATTTAGAACACAGAGACGATTAATTTATGTTGACAGAGTGTGGTGTATCTTTCGAATTCATTACTATAGACTTTTCTGGAGGCCAGATGATTGGATATATTTAACGCAGAGTTTGATGGGTTCTTGAATAGTTGGGACATGAATAGTTACGGGAGAAGGCAGGGCATTGGAACTGAGTGGGTAATGGAACAGTCTTGATGAAATCGTGGATCAGCTCGCTAGGTTAAATGGAGTAATCACAGGTTAGCATGGCATGACAGAAACATACTTTGATATTAAGTTTACTTTCATTGCAGCTGTCATTGACAAACGGATTGGATGGGGCACAATTTATTAAATATCTCCAAGAAAGTCTACTCCAACTAGTTGGCCCAACTAGACAGGGAGCAACACTCGACCTCCTCTCTGGAAATACAACTGATCACGTGACTGAAATGTGACTGAGGGAGCTTTTCTGGAACAATGACTATGCTTGTTAGTCACGGAATACCGGGGCTCCAGTGAGTTGGACCAATCTTTAACGAACAAAACCAAATCAACAAAACTGCTGGGACTCACTCTGTTTATTCGGTACATCATATCGCTTCACGTTGCTCAAGAGGGCATAGTTTAAAGGTGTTTGGAAGCAGGTACAGAACAGATGTCAGGCATAAGTTTTTCTTTACGCAGAGAGTGGTGAATACGTGGAATAGGCTGCCGGCAGCAGTGGTGGGGGCAGAAACAATCCGGTATTTAAGAGGCTCCATGGAGTTTAGAACAATTGAGGGCTAGAGGTATGACTCGGTATTTCTCAAGTAAAGACATGTTCGACACAGCTTTTTGGGACGAACGGGCTGTATTGTGCCTGTAGGTTTTCCATGCTTCTATTTGATCAAACACTTAGGCAGCGTTGATGCGATTGGGATTCAAATGCTATGAAAAGCTGCTTGCATCATCTCCTCAAGCATTGTGTTCCAGATTGTAAACACGCTCTGTATGAAAGAGGAAGTTCTTCCTCCGATGCTCTTTAAACTGCACAGTCCTTTGCTTAAACGACATGTTGCACAAACCTCTGCATGGATTCATAGAATAAGTCCTTCAACCGTCTGATCCAATCGACCTGAGCTCGTTCCGTTTGCCCGCATTTTCTCCATATTCCACTGAACCACTCATTCCCGTGATCCTGTTGGAATGTCCTTTGAACCAGGAATTGAAACTACCCCATCAGTTTCTTTGGCAGCTTTTGCCACATAAAATAACTTCCTATGTTGTTCCTATGTTCCCCCTGTCTCCTTAACATTGGTCTCCATTCACCTTCATTCTCCGTCCTACACTCTCTGTTCTACTAAAAGTCCTCCGCAGTCTTCAGTGTTCTTTCCCAACCACATGCTTCGTATTGTTTCAGTGAAACCTCCAGTCCCCCTGAACACCCAGGAATATCTGAATTTGCCATACTTGTCCTTCACCCATATGGTGAATATGGTGAATATGGTGAACCTGAACTCTCACTACATCGCTCTGAAATGACTCCTATTTCCCAAATGTGGAGGTACCCGCAGGTAACATCTCCACATACACATCTACCAGATATTCCGTATGATAATATAATGTGCCTTAATTTCCAGGCTATTCTTAACTTTCTGCCGCTTTGCAGATTAATGACATACTTATATAAATAGGTGATAGAACTGTGCAAAATTCTTTGTGATCTCAACAATGACTTAAATATTTTCAACATGATGTCCACATCCCGGACTGATTTAAAACATCTTAAATTCTGTACTGGCAAGTCTCAAATCCCTCGTTCACTGACGCTTCACCCACTCCCTGCCCTGCATGAATATTACTACCAAGGCACAGGCACAGAAGCTCTCCAGAGCGCATTTGAAAAATTCCACTCCTCACACTTTTAAACAATGTTGATTCAATTAATTTTGTTGAAATGCACATTTGCTGCAACCCAGTTCCCATGACATCTCTGTTTGATTTACAAGGAGATATATTTCTCCATCTCCCACCAACTGATGTGATATTTAGTGTATAATTCCAGCAACATGATTACTATTTTTTTATTTCTAATCTCTACTTGCCTGGCTTCATGTGAGGAAACTTGTGAGACATCCTACGTCGGTGATTGTCTCTTTGATTAATAATGGAACGTTCCCACCTTCCATGATTTCATCCCTTCCAGTCACATGTAAACCATCTTTACCAGCTTTCACGATGAAATCTGCAGATGCTGGAAATTCAAACAATAACACGCACAAAATGATGGGGGAACACAGCAGACCAGGTAGCATCTATAGGGAGAAGCGCTGTCGACGTTTCGGGCCGAGACGCATTGTCAGGACACCAGATTTCTCTAACTACCTGGATTGCATACCTTCTAGCGCCAGGAAATGATTTATATTCATGTATTCACACTTTCCAGTTCGTAATTCTAAGCGTCTGCATGTCCCAGCTCACCTGCCTTCTTTCACTCACTGGTGAATGCCGAAGAAAAGTATTATAAAGGACTTTCACTACCTCCTTGCACTACAGACACATGTTTCCTCTTTTGTGTCTTATCTCTTCGACTCTCTCTCTGTCGTCATCCTCCTGTATCTCACCTACCTTAACACGGTCTTCCTATGCCTTCCCATGTCCCACTTTAATTCTTCTAAGTCCATTGCTCATTCCCTCCTAGTTACATTGTGAAGTTCCATTGCCCTGCCTGATCCTTTCTTCCAAAACCTTGAGTTTATTTATTTCTTCTTCTTGAAGAGGTGTTCACATCTCTTATCAATTAGGGTTACTTTACGGGGCCATCCGGTTCTTGCCTCAACTAAACAAGCCAATGCTGAACCCCAATAAAGTGCTCGATGAACAATATTTCTCTTCTGCATTTGAAGATTTGCATCACTTCCCTAATTCGGCTCCCACCTTCCTACACAATAGTATAAACAAAGTGCATTCCATATTGTCTGCTGCTATCCCAGTGTAAGGTATGTCGAATAGCTTTGCTCCATTGTTCTGAAATGCTGACACGCGGAGAGATCAGTTACCCGGCACATTTCACTTTCTGGTATTAGCAAAACATGGAACGTTCACGAGTCTGCCTGCCCGCTATTTGTGCCAGGTCTCCTTCCTGTACACAACTGAGAAATTGTGTCGCATCTAAACCTTTTAAATAGAGGAATTATCAATGAATATTATTTATGTTTAAGTTGCCAGAGACAACAACCGTGTTAATGCAAGAACCCGTGCAAAATCTTTATCCCGATCTGTCACTCTCTCTCTGTGTTGCTTTTCCACTTTGGTGATGGGAGCTCTGTACAGAATACTCTCAAACGAGTGTTCTTTCCCTTCCTACTTCTGAGTTCCACTCACAGTCTATTAACATACAATCCCACCTTTCCGCAGCTCGAATACTATCACACTCTTCTTGTGTTTAAAATGCTTACCATTTATTTTCTTTTACCTGACCATGAGCATTTTGAAACATTTGAACCACGAGATGTCCGGAAATTGTCCCTCCCCTTCTGATTGAATTAACTTTATTTCTTACATCTTTCACATACATGAGGAATAAAAATCTTTAAGTTATTTCTCCGTCTGAATGTGTAAAGTGCAATCCTAGTAATTTATAATAAGTTATAAGAAACAGAATTGTCAATGTAACATAGAAAACACTCAAAGCAGCGTGAGGTGATCAGTTTGATGGCCCGGTGGAAGAATCTGTCCCGGATCCTGTTGGTCCTGTCTTTCATGCTATGGTAAATTTTCCCGGGTAGTTGTTGAATCTCTGCGACAGTTTGGAATTTAATCATTTCAGGGTGACCATGATTGTTTGACTTTAAGACATGTTTGCTAAGTTTAACGAATTTTAAACAGTTTTATTCTAAACCTCCGCTGAATTGCAATCGGAGTGGGTGTTATCTACACAGATGGCCATTTAACGTAAAAACGTACTTCATTCCATTCTTCAGCTCTTGTCTGAATCTCCTCTGTGTCAGTGTATAGACACACGTATTGGTGCACACACTGAGTGTCTGCAACATGTACCCATATTGTTGTAGTATATATACTGGGGAACTCAGATATCTGTCCAGGTAATAGTAATTGTCCGTTTGCCATTTCAGGGCATGAACTGTATAGGGCATCCAAAACAATATGAAATTAGCTGAAATTGCAAACAACAAAATCATCGATTTTTTGCGTGTTTCCACCTCGGTATCTTTCTGTTTGTCGCTGCTCTTCCGAAGCCCTCTGCGAACTCTATTTGCCGCAATTATATGTCTGACTGTTAACCCATTGAAGATAAGAATTAAGCCGATTGGCAGCAATGGTGTTAAAATGCTATCTAGTACTTCCATTCCTTTCCACACGGGTAAAGTAGCGTATTCATCCGTGAGGGCACAACGCCACGGTAGGTTGTCAATAATGACGTAAGGTTCAACAACAAAGTAAAACGGGGCACTTTTCCCGCAACTCACTATAACCACGGTCACCATAACCACCGTTGCTGTTCTCTCAGTGCAGTATCGATCCCGCAGATTTCGACAACATATTGTGATGAAACGATCAAAGGTAAAACTGACCGTAAACCAAACAGAACAGTCCCTTGATATAATAAGTGATACGCCTGTCACTGCGCACACAGGAGTGATGAGCAGGGATCTGGAATAAATGTATATGTTGTTGGTCTGTTCCAATAAAGCGAAATCTATAACCACGATCATATCCGCTGCAGCCATTCCAACCAGGTAACGGGTGATACATTTGGAGAGTCCGCATTTTCCCCGAGACAGGATCACAATCGCCGTTAAATTAACTACAAGAAATTTGGGAAGAAAAAAAATAAAAAGAACACAGAATTATTAGCTGCAAATGTATGAATACTAGTTTTTATGTCAATGCTACGCAGGATATGATTTTTTTTTTGGAAGTGAGAAGCAAAAAATTCAATTTGTGCGAACTCTGTCCGTGCACACTAGCCGGAATATAACGGACAGAATTACCAGTGGGTTGGCGACTTTCCAACAGATTAGAACCGGACATCTGATTTCCCCGTATCACGAACCGGTGAAGTCGATCGCTGCATAAACAACACCATTTCCATTGTTTGAGGTGAAATAGCTGAACGGGTTATTTGTGGTGAAATCATGAGATTCAATGCATAAGTTACAATCTAAATTTTTATGGAAGAACAGACCTGAGTGTAGATATTCGACTGGCTGGACAGTTGAAAAAGCTACTGATCTGGAAAAACGACCACTGTCGTTTCAGAAATCCGAGCAAGGTGAAACTAGGTAATTTTACCAATACCGCCACCAACGTAATTGACAAAACAAATAATTTAAAAAATCACATAGAAACAATATGGAGGCTGAATAACAAAACTATCAGATGTTTGAATCCTCAATTCTGGAAACACATTTCAGTCGAAGTTAGCTTCTGTGCTCA